>NW_026558738.1:0-126033 GCF_026930045.1 Uloborus diversus
ATACGAATCCATTCGGATTCACACTTGGATTCACTGAAAAATTCAATTTAAAAGGTCAACATAAATAAATAAATGTTTCTTTGTACCTCGCTACACTTCGAGTTTTGGGTGTTACCGAGTTTTGGGATGAATATTTATTGGCGTCAAACTAAGAATAAGTCAAACTGACCCGAAAATGAACTTCCTACTATTTGGAGCCCCAAGTCGAATACTACTGAACCCAGGTTTTAGAAGTCCATAAAAAGTTAAAAATCATGATTTTATGGTCATGAACACTAAAAATTTTCGCTAATTTTTCATACAGTCAAGTGCCCATACTTAGGACAGTTTGAACTTTTACCTCTAGTAGCATATTAATCATACGTTTTCCATTCGAACGAAGTATTCTATTTTCAGGATGTGCCTTACTACGTCCCTTCAAGACAAGGTATAAGTGTGTAGATTTGTCCCTTTAAAAATAAAAATAAAAAAAAATGTTCATTCTCCCAAGTTAGGGATTTCCCTAGGGGATTCGTGATAGCGAATTCTTCCCTAGCAGATATAAGACTAAGCTTTGAATTCTTTCACAATATCAGTGGAGTGGTATCGCTGTAAATGGCGTATTAAATTCGAAGTATTCAATAAGTTCACCTGAACTTCTTTAGTTTTTGAGGGAACATTCGCATCACATTTTTAACATAAAGATCGAATAGATTTATGAGAGGCTCTCTCTAGGGAAACAGCATCGGCATTATCACTCACCGGCTTGAAAAAAATCACCACTTAGTGCTGATCTAAGCGAAAATCGCAATTTCTGAAAAGGTTCGCATTCCGAATTCAGAGAATTGTCCTCGGAATAATAAGTAATCTTACTAAAAGAAACAAAAGAAATTCATATTGTTATTAAATAAATGTAATTGAAACCGAAGAAAAATATAAAAAAATCATAGTAGCAATTAACATTAAAAAAGAACAAATTTGCAAAGTATATATATATGAAACGAGATTACCTTTCAATGAAATTAAAAATAATAAATTAAATTGTATACGTACCTATTAAGAGTTAAGCTTAGAGTGGTTCAAAAAAACTTTTTTTAGCTAGAATCCAGGACGCACCCTATTTTTTTTTCAGACTTACTAATAGTATTGTGCTGTAATAGTTTTAGTTTTTTACTCAAATTTTAAGAGAGTGCTCAATTTAACATTAGTCGTAGCATGGGAAATGTAACAAATTTGGAGACATTTAATTTCCCCAGCTGTGTTTTTGTAAATATTTTTTTTTTTGCAATGTATATGCATATTACTTTTGTATATTATAATATATAGCATTGTTATTTCAGTTCAATGTAATTTTTAACTCCCCTCCCCATACTTACGATGTTTGGGGGAGGGAGGTGAGCACTCTCTTGAAATAAGAAGTCAAAATTCTTCCTATATATTACTATCCACAAGCCTAAAAATATTGAGGGGTGTCCTGTTATCTATTAGAAACCTTTTTTATATGTATTTTTGAACCACCCTAGTTAAGCTATGTACTTATTCACTAAAAAATAAACACACAATCCTCCTCAACTTACAGTAAGGCAAAACAGTAGGGAAAAAATATGCAAGCGTTTTATAAGATAAGAATTCTAAAAAACAGTCTTCTTTTCAGTCCTTGATGAGTTTTATTAAAATATTTAAAATACAAGAAGCATATGGTTTCCTTTTTTTTTTCTTCGTGCATTTTATTTCAGGTGCTATTTTTCCAAAAAAAAACAAAAAAAAAGGAAAAAAAAAAGGAAAATAAATTCAATGTTCTACGCTATTTTTATTTTTTCTCAGTTTGTGTACTTCCATATTATTTCCTTTTTTTTCCTTAGATAAAAGAAAGGTGTTATTTATTTTGATTGTTAAAAAATTGCTGGGAAATACACCCATATGGATATGGAACTTCATATTGTAGCAAGATTTTATCAAGCTCAGATGTGTAATTATTTTTTACTGATTTCTGAATTACTCAAACTTAGAGTTTATGAATTTTTAACCATATGTAGGAAAAGAATTATCTGATTTAACATCTAACTTAAGCATTTTAACTTGTTAGTATCAAATACTATATTTAAATAAATTCAAAATTTCAAAAATTTATTTAAATCAGAAAAATCCGATTTAAATAACAAAATCCGAGTTTACATATATATATATATATATATATATATATATATATATATATATATATATATTTAGAAATCCTGATTTTTATCAACCCTGTTATGAAATAAGATCCAACAAATTAAACACTATTTTATAATCTGTTTAATAAAATATGTAGAGTTTTTTGCTTTTCTTGAGTACTGATTAAAAATTTCCCAATTTATCTGTTGAAGATCACAGTATTCTGTCAGTGCATTATGTTTTTATACATCATTCATTAAAACTTTTTATACAGTTAAACCTCAAATTAGACAAAAATTCCCAGTAGATTTCATAGTTATTTCCATTTGAAACTGCATTTGAGGAAAAATATCAGCAGCAGTAAAAAACATTTATCGCCGCTTAAATTTCATTATGTTTCATAACGAAACTACCGTTATTGCCACTCTAATCTCTCTCAAACCGGTCTCCGTGCTTGGTCATGGCGGTCAATGGAAGCAGTATACGAGTCGTTCCTCTACCCTATTATAGTACTCTTTGGTACAAATAAGAACGTTTTCGCAGTAGTCAACGGTTGCGATAGTTGAAAAGAAATGCGGAATACAAAATACAACCTAGCTTTCTTTTACGCATTTTCTGCTTTTTCGTGAGAAATTTGGTTAGTAGAACTGTTAGTAAATAATTATATTTGTGATCGATGCTTCCTTCCGGAGATAGAGTGTTGAACTGTATGTTTGTATTATTCAATAAAAAACCATTTTCTTCCTTCATAATATATTTGTTCTTTTTTTTAAACGAAACGTTTCAGAGAGAATCTGAATTTTCAACGGTACAAGTATCTGTAACATCAACAAATTTTTACAATAAAATTTGGTCCTTTGTAACATCAATCACTGTATATTCATTATATTTTAAAATTGTGAAAATGAGATAAATAATCTGTGGTAAAATTATATAAACAAATCAAGTTTCATTTTACATGACTTTGGTTAGAATTCCACTTTTAAAATTTTTGGACCCATAACAATATCGTCACTTTTGTTCAGAAATTCACTAACACCGAAAACTCGACCTGTAGCGAGGTACAGACACATTTATTTATTTATATTGGGCTTTTGAATTGAATTTTTCAGTGAATCCAAGTGTGAATCCAAATGGATTCGTGTTCACAGATGTAAATCAGAAATGATTTGGATTCATAGGTCTGAATCTGAATAGATTCGGATTCGGATTTATAGGTATGAATCCGAATTTCGTATTCGGATTCACACTTGTGAATACGAATGTATTCGTATTCGGATTGACACGTTAAGGAACTGTGAATCAAATTCGTATTCGGATTTACGAATACGAATCTGCCCATCTCTACCCCAACGTTTGTCCTGATCACCAAGCGTTACACCGAAGAAAGCGTGATAAGCTTTCTTGACAAATACTGTTACATTTCGTTGAGCTTTGTTATCGTTAAATCACCACACACGTAAGAAGATGTATCAGGTCAGTTTTCATATTTTCTTGATGACATTATAACGCATTAAACACTCAGAAAAAGAAACACAACTCGGTGCCACAAACAACTGACGCTAACTATTTCGTAGACAACTACCGATGCCGTCAGTTGACTTTGATAGATGCGAAAATGAAAAAGTGTTGTCACTGCAATGAAATACACATATTATACCAAAATATTTTTAATTGGTGTATCAAGGCGTCATCAGTGGTCACTGGAGATTGAATATACCAAAAATCATTTCTGGGGGGTCGTCATGGGGCTAAGTACAGAGGGGTGAAGAACCCAACTCGTTCTGTCATGTAAACTGTCCTTAGTCGTGTGTTTATTTTCTTTTGTCTATCGTGGTGGTGGATATTTAGCTTTGTTGGTGGTCGACATTTGGTTTTCTATACGGTAGGACATTTTAAAGAAATAATTTCAATGTAATTCAGGAAATATCAAGAACGTACTTTTTTGCTTTAGTACAAAATATCTCATAAGGTGTTTTTTAATTTTGTGAAAAATCTGGAAGTGAGGGGCTCAAACCAAATTCATATTCAGCGTTCTCAGATTAGCTAAGGATACTTATCAAATTCAAAACACCAAAAAACATGTAGACCTGCGTAATTTTCCTCTACTCTGAGTTAGAATAAAGAGTTTATAATCAACACAAACCCCCTCCCTCGAACCCTCGGTGTTAAGACGTAGTGCCAATTCTACAGTCAGGGCAAACCTGATCAGTGTAGGGTCTGCATAGCTATCACAATTCCGTCAGGTTAGGCTTTCCCCAACTATAGAATGACAATACATGTACTGTACGCCCTGATGACACCCAGGAGATCACTCTGACTTGTCACACCCGCCATAAAAAGAAATTTTGGAACAAGAACGACAGTATAAAAAATTTAAAAAATACGAAAACTAGTTTTCGGATTGATCTCAATGTTGCGAATTATTTTCTAGTCACGTATACTTTACTTTTATGACAGACATGACTTTTTTTTTCTCTCTTATGCTTCATTTTCTCCTTTAATTTATTGAAAAAACTCTTCAACGCTTCTCAACAAATTTCTACAGATAACGTCAGTTAGATGACAAAAGTTAATTGCTCATTCAATTTTCTGCGTAGTCATTCAACTCATATTTCTTTTTGAATATCACATCGTTCAAGATTATTTGAATATGCAATAGCTATTTCACTTGATTATATCTTTTGGATTACAAAATACTTTGTTAGCTGTGGAAAGACACTTGACGTACGAAATACAATGCATGGAGCTTTCGTGTATTTTTAACGCAGCTGTCTGACGTGATTTATACAACCTTGTTTCTATGAAACGTTGCTCTTTCAAAAAATGGATATAAACAAAGTTGGATATTTCCTGTTAAACGGATATAGTGTTTGCATCCTTGAATTATAAAGGGCAGAATCACTTTGTTCCGCTGATAACTCAATACTTATGCTTTTAGCTTTAACACTATTTTAAATAACTTAACTATAAATCAAATAAAAACCTTCAGTGTAAGCCGTGAGAAACTCTTTCGCTTCTTTATCAGTAGAAAAAGGAATTATTGTATTTATTAAAAAAAATACTCTTAAATTTCAACCTATATTTCCATTTTAACGGCACTTTTATTGAGTTTTGACAAGTTTTTTTGGCAGGTCGATACGCACAAATGTGCGCAGAAAAGTGGCTCCTAAAAATATTTAGCGGTAGAAGGTTGAAATTCGTATGTAGGATCTGCATAGCACGTAGTTGTGCACCTCCCGTTTCTGTTTTAATCGAATGTTCCAAAAAAAAAGAAAAGAACTCGATTTCATGATTAGTCACTGATTGGGGATAGATCCGAAACTTAAAACACATAGCTCCAAGTTGCTCTTTTGGCTCTAAAATGAAATGCCAAATCCAGTGTACGCGATACTGGCGATACTTGAAGAAATCTCTCTTTGAACCCATGCAAACATAATCGATTCTTCTGTCCTGAGTCTGAGGAAAACTTTTTCCTGGATAGCTATGCAATAAATTAAGGAGTGTGGGTACTTAAATAAAATGTCATGTTCCTCACTCTAAAAAGCACGTAAGCACGTTTATGCACTTTAATTTTCTTTATTTTGCCTCAAATTCGGTTACTGCATTTTCAAAGCCGTAAAAGTATCAAATTAATTTAAATTTGAAAGCGCGCTTTCTTTATATTTCTTGTACTTTAATGGTGTAGGGACGTGTTCAAGTCTTTAAGAGTTCACATAGAAAATCCTAAAAATTTTAATTATAGTTGTACGTTTAAGAAATGAAACACATATATGAGTACACCCATTAATCAGTTCTAGTCACCTTAAAATGTTTTTGGTTCGTGAAAACTCCCTAGAAAGACAAAAAACATCCCTTTCACGAAAATATAAACAACAACTAACCAATTCAAGCATCCATCTTTCATTTAACAAATAAAAATAAAAGGCTCGCATGGCAAATTTTGCAGTTTATGCGTCTTTGCGTTCATTACAATCCTGAAACATTTGCTTAATTCGCCAATGAATTCACAAGAAAGTTATTTTTGAACTTTAACTGTAACATAAATGCCATTTCTTGAAACACTTATCCCTATTTATAGCTTCTTCTATGAGTTTCTAAGTGTGTAAATATGACAGGGAAATTTTGTCTAGCATAATAACAGAGACAGTTCGACTAAGAACATCAAACTATATGCTATAATGCGATAACGCAGTATTTCATTTGATGTGTGTTTGGAATGAAATTAAGTGTGCGGTTAAAAAAAGAAAAGGATTGCCGAACTACAGAAATTTTCCTCGTGCTCTTCTGAAAATGTGCAAGAAGTTGTAAAGCAATGCCGAGTGCTTTTACTTTGCTTAATTTATGGAAAAAATTTCCTGATAAGTGCAGCAAAAGAGGGGAGTTGAAACTTTTAATGAAATTGAGTGAAAGGGTACAAAAAATTTGATTTTGTACGAAAAACAGATAAACAGAAATCCAACGTGGATGTACAACAGAAAAGGCAAGCGTGGTGCTTTGGAGACGCAAAAGAACCTTTCTTTAATGCAGGAGTCTCTAACCTACGGCACGCAGTTAGCAAAAAACTTGAACTGAGTGCTCAATATGAAAAAAAAGGGCGCATTTGGTAGGGGAGGCGGGGGGGGGGGGGAAGTAAGCGCTGAGTAGGCAAACTGAAATAAAATATTGGATTGCTGGCCCGTCTCGATTTCAAAAATTTTCAGTTTTGCTCTTGCGTAAAGAAGGTTGGTGACGCCTGCTTTGATGCATGGAATAGATTTCTGAACTTTTTTTTGAAATTCCTAATGAGTTTTAGTGTTTTCTCTACAGAAACATGCAAAGAAACTCCTTAGCAAGTATTACAATGAAGTATTAATTGTTAACCAGTACTGGTTTTTGGGTAGTGAATACTATAATATTTTAAAGGCAGAGCAGGCAAGACAGATTTATAACAAAATTATTATCTTAATGTTTTACTATATTCAACGTTTTGAAGATCGTAGAGAAACGGAAAAATATCTCTGTCGTGTACATTCTAAAATAATGAAAGCATTAATACTGTACTTTAATAGTATGCCGCTAAGAATAAACGTAACTTTAACTATTCGCAAAAAAACAAAATAAATGATTTCAAAGATGAATTGAAAACTGATGGGGAAATGTTTCACGTAGCATCTGTCACCGTTGCTTAATCTCTATAAGCGCTCATGGGAGCTCAGCTATCACACTTATTTCAAATTTTACACGATCTATTACATTTTGGGTGGAATTCTAACTATTTACAGATTAATTTAAGGGACTATCAGGCTGGTGTACTTCTTTTGTTAGAAATTAAGCCAATGCCATCAGTGTTAGAAGGGTCAGAGTTGATGAAATTGTTCTTATTTTTCATGCATTGATATCATTTAAACAATTCAAATTTTACAGGGATTTGTTTTTAATACTTGCATTTAAAGAATAGCAGAAGCGGTGAACTTTTTTGCTTCTTTAACCTCACTTCTAGTAGCACTGGCATCCATCTTAAAGAAACTTGCAACTAATGGCTAGAAAAAGAACGCCATGATACACAAAAACATTCCAAAGGCTGTCTTCAATAGTTAATTGAACATCATACATTCTTATAATATGCTATTTATTTTAACTCTCTCCCAATGGGGATCTTTCCTTCAGTCAAAATTACAACTTTTAGTCACTAAAGTTGATAGAATGGACAAAAAAATCATGGAACCAGAAAATACTTATTTTTGAAACAGTTATTTTTCAATTAAATATCCGATTTTTCATACAAGACGTGGTCTTTATGACTTCACAAATTATGAACTTAGGCGTGTATTCCACTGGCGCGCAGAATGCTTACGCTTGCCGTCTACCGCGTTTCCACGTATGATAATTCAGAAGCGAATTAAATATTTCGCCCTATGCTTACTATCAACCGTATTGTTGCCAGCAAACGAGAATAAAGCAGTGATAAATATTGCACTCTGCTCTAATGGCAACAGTGAATGGCAGTTCATTTGTGATGTCATGCTCAGAAGCGTAAAAAATAAAATTCATTCTGCGCACCGATTTCAATATTTTTTTTAGAAATAAAATTTTGTCAAATTAATTAAAAAATGGTCAAATCCTAAGTTTCAAGCATGTTCTTTTTCAGAAAAAAATACTTTTAAAATTTCGGAAACAACCCCATTGTTTATCATAATGTGACATTGAATTTTAATGTAATGCAGAGCTGTTATGAACAGATTTTTCTTTTTACCTAACAAGTTAATTTAATTACTTACACTATATTTTCATTTTTGTTTAGATATTTCAACAGCTTTAATTTATTCATTGGTTTTCATAGATAAAATGGCTATTCTTGAAATATGTAATAATATCTCCGCTAAGATACAAAAATAGTTAAAATAAGAAAGGTAAATTCTACAGAGCAGTTGAAACTCAAAAGAGCTTAAAAAAGTGCTCTTATAAGTTTCTTTTATTCAGTCTATCTTAGTAACAAGAATAAAGCATAAACAAAATTGAAGATACAATTAGGTTCAAATGGTTATGCTAAATGCACAGAAGTTAATTACCTGCTTTAGAAACTTTGTTAATGTCTTATGTCGAACAGCCTGATGAAACACTAATTCCCGGTTTTATAGATAAGAAGCAAAACGTGTGAGCAATCTTTGATGGATCACTTATTATCTGAAAGAAGTCGGGAAAAATTATGCACATAAGTAGGGAATGTCTTTTTTTTAAGGCAAACTAAATGTTGAATGCTTTGATATTTATTGACGAGATGAAATTGAGATCAATCGCGCAAAAGAGGACTGAAATAGAATAATCTTTTATTTTTAGACAGACTGATAGAAAGATGGTATCTATCAATCTAGTTTCCTACCTATCTGTCAATAATTATCTATCTAGCTTACAGTTCTCCCATTGCGTTGAAAACATTGCTCATAGAAACTGTGTTATGGATAACACAATTGCTGTAATGTTTACAAGGCAGTTGGAGGAGTTTTCAACACGTGCACAGTAACAAAATAACTGTGCCACTAGAAGACCTCGAAATTCCAAGCCTTTTCGTTATGAAAAAAACTAAATCACCAACTTCCAAAATGCTATTCGATCTTAAAAGGCAGCATACATTTTTATAGAAGATCACAGAATTTGCCTCAATTAAAATACTCACATTTTCTCCTTTGGAAAAATTCTTAAGCTCGTCAATCGACTCCAACTTGTAGAATCTGTCTTGAGGGGACAGCGTCGGCTTCATATATATGGTGCAATATTGCCTCGGAAAAGTATTTTATCCTTTCTTCTGCCAGATGTAGCTAAAGTTTCCAAACACTGGTCTAATCGTCAAAAAAGCCTAGTGAACTTAAAGTACTACTCATAAGTCCGTCGATGCTTTTAGCACTGGAGTCAATGACTGCAATTCAGAGACATGTGAATAATAAATTTTTTTTTGACTTCAAAGGGATATACTTTCCATTGCAAAATTTAATACTTAGGATATGTTTAAAATTCAGTATACACAAGGAAGTACGTTACGAAACGCTTTACCAAAATCCCCCAAATTCAATTCAGATGGAATATTTGGCGAAAGTGTAGAGTTGGGCAACATTGTCAGTAAAACTGGTTTATTGCTGTTAGAAACTTACGAATTTTTATTCGGCGGCATTCTATTCAGCTATACAGTTGTAAAATGCTACTAGGTTTGGTCAAATTTATATGGAATTTTTTTTTCTTATACCTTTATTTGTAAATAAAGCAAATATTTAAATAGGATTAAAAGGTCTGTTAAAATATAAAATTATCCTCCAAACATATCTGTCAAGTAATTAAAAAACATTAAAAGCCCCATTAAAATGTAAACTGAGGAGCAAACATGGTAGCAAAGTAAGCACTATATTTCTGTTTTCACCAAAGTTCTAACAAGTTTCCAAGCATCAATGTAAGGTACATTGACTCTTGGTGACTTGTTTACTGAACTCTTACTAAAAATTCAAAAACTTGCGCTTTTGAATCCCTCCCCCGTTCAAAAAAACTCATAAGTCTTGATCTCGATGAGCTTAAGAAACATTCATGCCCGAGTTTGCAGAAATGTTTAGAACATTTTGGAAATACGAATTGTCGTTTGTGAGTTAGCCGCCAAAGGCTCGGAGGTGTAATTAAGAACTGTAAGTGAATAAAAATTTCGCTTTCACATTATTTGATTTAAATCGTTTACAAGAACTAAATTGCGTTGCTTATAATTCTCTAATTTGTATACTTGCTTTTCGCATACAATCTTTCAAAAATGAAAATAAACAAGACAATATAAACTATTTTTAGACATTTTGCGTGTTTTGGGATGTCATTGTGTCTTTTTACATGCTTTCTTGCAAGGAAATGATATGTTTCTGAGCTATATAGCGATTTACCTCGCAATGAATATTTGCCAACAAACACCTTCTGTTACGTCTTCAATGACAGATTAATTTTTCGGAATGATAGTTTCACGGCAAAGTATTCACTAGCAAACATTTCATAAAAGTGATCAAATAATACTTAAAATTTCAACTACGTTTTTGCTGTAACGAACTTGAGGAGTACCTTTCACACAGTGAGTAAAGTAGACAAAAGGGCCGACAGTAGTGAGAGCGAGGTCGTGATATGAGCAGGAGTCCTAAATTAGACCTTGACTGACAAATCATAGCAACACCTGTTTCCCCTTCTAAAGTTTTACATAATTCTGAAAAAAAAGATTTGCTGAAACCACAGCGAAAGCAACCTTTCTACTACGACAGGATTTTGGGATCCACTGATTTAACGAAAAGGTAATTGGTTGACCTCCTCAACACGCAACTTTCTAGCCCCAAGTCCACTACACTATCCACTAGACTGCCCACGCGTATATATTATTTTCAAGAGCCATGTGCAAAAATATTTAGCCTTTTATGCTGAGGCTAATTGCGAGAGAGAGCAACGTTGTACTCCCAAAAATTCAATATTTGAGCACCTATACAAGTATCTTTGTTTTTGGAGGAACCTCTGTTACAATGCAAAAATCTCTAGAGCAGCAGTCACATTGAAAACGCTTCATAATTCAAAATTAAAAAAATACATGCAAAATCGTTCGCGTCCAAGTCGCATGAACCTACGCTATAAAAACATTCAGTGAGCGTTTATTTGACCCTGACATTCTCGACGAACTAAATTTCTAGTTCAATTCCTCATCGTACGAGCTTAATGTTCTCCGTCCAGTGGGAAACTCAGAGTCACAATTCCCATATGATAATAACTTCCCGCCGATAGTGGTACTACATGAGAATGTGATTGCCTGTCTCTGGAGCTTGCACTTCGTGTCCAAGAAGCCACTGGGTTTAAACATACAGTGGCTCCTAAAATTGTTCGTATACCTTGAAATTTTGTAGTAAAACCAAAATAACTCGAAACTGAATTTGAATAGAAAATCCAATTATTTTTCACATCATTCCTATGCCACTAAAACCCAGTAGTGTTGTCAAAATAATGCGGGATTTTTTTTTTTTTTTAAATTAATCAAAAAACGAAGACACAGAAATACCACAAAAGTCATCTCACACTGAAATATTTTTGAACAAACTCATGATTAAAATTATCACATGTCGTATTTTTATTATATTTTGCATTGTGTTGACACTGTAAAGACATTCGACTTTATTTTTTTTTGTTTATTCATTCCCTAATATTCTGCTTATTAATTTAAAATGGTTGATTTTGTCTAAAACAACGAACAGCATTTGAAATTCGATTTCCCCCCTCACAGTAGTGGTGAATGGGTTTGAAATGTCTCTAAATTAGTTAATCTATACCATTCTATAGTAAAATGCTTGACAAAGTGCTTTAAAGAAAAGAATCTGATCGAAAACAAGGTAAGAAAAGGTCCACCGGTAAAGTTGACAAAATGTGATCGGAGATTTACAGCTAAAAAAATTCCTGAAATACACACATTTGAGTGCTTTACAAGTTTCTGCAGAATTTGTTAGCCCAAAATCTGGTTATCGGAAACAATGTTTCCGATAAACGTTTTTTATCAAGATAATAAGAAACACTCGGTTTTAAACGTTTGCCTCTGGTGTCTCAAAAAATGTCCTTAAGCTTAGAAATATCTCCTCAATCGCCAGATTTAAACTTAATGCAACATACTTAGAAGATATCTGGAGGCTAGATTACGAAAATACAGCATTGAAACAAAAAGCGTTCTACAAATCGACTCGAAGTGTGGTTGAACACTTACTCAGAAATTATACAAAAAAGGAAGGAAAAAACAATGCAATCTATTCCCAGACGTTTAAAAACTTTTGCTGACACTGCATGATGTTCTACTAAATAATAACTTAGTAATAAGTTAAGATTATTTACTAATAGATAGATATTTTTTTCAAAGTGTACGAAGACTTGTGAGATAACGTTTCTGGCACTTTCTGATTATTGACTTCTTAAAAATCAAGTTTTATTAAGTTATTAAACTTTTTCATGTAGTTTTGTTGAAAATAGATCATAGATCTTATTATTTAATACCTATTCCAAAATAGGATTCTTAACCAATGGATAAGGGTATATTTCATTGAAAATCGTAAGTGTACGAACACTTTTGGGAACCACTGTATAAAAAAAAAACCTGCATAATAATGGCTTAAACATTTTGTTGACAAAGAAAATACGCTAACTTAATTACGTGTAAGACTATTTACACTAACCATCGTAACAATCACAGTAGTTTCTAAATATTTAATTAAAAACTAAAATAAGTGAAACATACTTACATGGAAGTACCCATGGTTTTAGTTTCATGATGTTGTTCAGTAGCAGCATTCCATTGTTCAGGTATTCTGCAGGAAGTTCCAATTTCGTTGATGCTTCCATCAAAGAAGGCAAAACACTTTTCACTGCATTCTTTATTCCAGTTTTAGTCACGCTTTCTAATTCAGTCTGTCTCTTCAAAAAATCTTCATGTAAAACTGAACTATTTTCGTTTCTATCATTCGCAACTGACAATGAAAAGAGTAGATGTATCAAATTAGTGAACAAATTTTAAATTTGCAATTTTTCACGTTTGCCGTAACTTTGAAGGATTTGTCTTCTTTTAGTTCTGTAAACAAAACTGCAACTGTGTTGGCTTTGATAACGTTTTAGACAAATGCTATTTCCTTCTTGGGATCCTTACACTTAGGAAATATGAAACGAAAAGTTTTTGCATTTTTCCTTTCAAATAGCTTTGATTGTTTATCAGGAAAAGGTAAAAGCTTGCAGCATTTCAGAAGGATATAAACTTGATTCATTGTTAAAATCAGAAGCACAAAGATTTTCAAGATATAGCTTATTACGCATGTGTACGTGTGTTTGTATGTCTTATGAACGTGGTGCATTTTTTTAAGGCAGGAAAAGTGTAACTAATCAATTCTAATTATTTGCGAGATTATCGATAAAATTGCTCAACCAACTTCCTTACTTGAACATCTCATAAGATAAAATAGATTTGTGTAGTTCATTTCCATTATCTTTACTAATAATAAATCTGAAAGTCTGCATGCCTGTTACGCGTATAGCGCCTTAACCGTTCGACCGATTTCCATGAAATTTGGTACAAAATTAGTTCGTAGCATAGGAGTGAGCACCTCGAAGCGATTTTTCGAAAACTCGATTTTGTTCGTTTTCTATTATTTTATTTTTACCACCTTGGGCGATTTAATTCCTGTGCACCGAGTTAATCACCATAACAAGGACGAGTAAATTACCATAACGTTCACGAGCAATTTACCATAACATGGGAGAGCAAATTAGCCTAGCATATAGGCCAGAAATTCATTTGTAAATATCTAGGCGAATCAAATGACCTTTGAATTCTCAACTACGGGCAAAACAGTGCGGGTACCGCTAGAAGCGAATGAAGCGCTTTATAAAAAATAAAATCCAATAAAAAAATTGCAGTTGCAGTACGTTTGTGTTTGAGCATACAAAGTATCTAATAACTTGAAAAACTAAAAACTTTTTAAAATGAATGGAAATTAAAAATTTAAATGAAGTCTCGGATAAATTGCTTCCAAAAAAATTCCAATTCTAAAATTAAAGGATGTTTTGGGGAATAGGACAGATAATTTGTATTAAAAATGGTTTCATTCGATCAAATTGCAGCAATTACGTGTTATGGCTTTTTCAATAATATATTTTAATGACCTTAATTTGCCATATTACGTATTTCATATTAAGTCATTCTTTCTATGTGTAATATTAGTTTCAGATTTACTTGGAATTTATTTCAGAAATGCAATAGGGTAAGACTGATCGAGAAAACTGCATAACTTTTACTCTAAAAACAACCCAAATCACTGGATGTCTGAGAGCTGATTGTAGATAAATGTAATACCAAGTAGATAAAAGTACTGTACCAAGATAAAAGTAATTGGCTAAAGAACCCTCAGTATTGTATTGTCAGGCCCGATTCCCGGGAAAGGCGGCAAATTCCGAAGTTGAAGCAATTTTTTTTAAGAATGAGTATCTGATTTTAATGCTAAAAAAAGATACTAATTTATAATGTGTAAGGTTTTTGGATATGCAAAACAAAATTGTGAATTCAACTAAAAATTCAATTTAACTTTAGAGGCGGCAAACTGCCTCATTTAAAACTCTTTTGAAAATATTAATATCCGTTTCGGTGCCATAAGATGTACTACTTGAATGTTATTAAAGATAATTTAAAGTGTGTATCAATGCTAGGATATAAAAAAACTGAATTTAACTAGAAACACGCATTAATTTTAAGCACTTTCATTATTTTCAGTACGTAACCGCCCTATAGCCAGGGCTTTCATGTACTTTATTATTTTTATTATATTGATATATTTTATTTTTATTCAATGGAGGGGGGCGGCACTTGTCATTATCGCCTAGAGCGGTAGAACTACAAAAGCAAATCATTTATGTAGTAACTTATTAGTAAAAACATTTGTTTAGGTTATTTTATCCGTTTTAATGCTTGTCGACTTCACCTTTTAATCGTCGACAAAGCAATGAAAAGTAGTCGTCATTAGAAAGTTATTTTGGTAATAAAATTCACAAATCCGTTTCAAGGCTGAATTAAAGCAAGCGCAGATTTGTGCATTTAGGGCATTTTAAGATTTTTAAATTATAGAGGTTTCTGAAGTTTTCTGTGATTTAAGTCAAGTCATCAATTTAAAAGGTTTTAAAAAGCTTATTTTTCAGTATACAGTCCATAGTGGTTCTTAATTGCGATCACACAAGTTTGCAAAGTTTAAAGCAGATTAGTGGCAAATATGAATCTTCTCTTTATACGCAATACATTTACATTGTTTAGGTTTTTTTTACTAAGGATATGTAAAAGGTTATTTTAAACATTTCCGAATGTTTCGCCGCACATAAATTTCGAAACAAAATTTAAATATAGATTCATGTTTTTATTAAAATCTGAAGTCTTTTTTATAAGCTTGGTTAGCAAAAAAATTATGAAATAAAATGTATGATTTTTTTTTTTTTTTTTGCTTCAACACTTACAAGTTTC
Organism: Uloborus diversus; assembly: GCF_026930045.1. NCBI lineage: Eukaryota > Metazoa > Arthropoda > Arachnida > Araneae > Uloboridae > Uloborus > Uloborus diversus. Next base: position 15,647 of record NW_026558738.1, read on the forward strand.
AGCTTCAGGATAAATCTACAGCGGTCAATAAAATTTAAATTCAAAACTTGGAGAAGAAATAGGCGTTATACTGCTTTGTACGCATTAATTTTACTATTTAACTTATGTATCTCCTCCCTAGCCTAGTACTCTTCCTAGCGGAACAAGTCCTAGCAGACCCCTGAGAGCAAGAAGAGAGCCATGTCATCCCCTCACCCCACCCTGCCCATATTCAAGAAGGACTAACAAGGTTCGAATCAGACTACTCACTCAAAAGTTATTTGGGGAGGGGGGGATAGACCGACAGACACATATTCCTCACCTCAATACTTTACTTTCCAAATTTTTAATTCTTCTAGATGTATGTAATTATTTATTTTCCAGTTTTTTTTGTTCTTTGCGATATTTTGAAGATGCATGAAGACTTCTTTCATGCTTTTTTCTGGCTTTATCTTGGAAATTAGGCTAAAAAGGGACTGCGAATGGGCTTCTTAGAATGAGCTTGAATTATATTTCAGCATTTTTCATGGAACGTAAAGTCGCAAAATAGAAAAAAAGAAAGAAAAATAAAGAAAAAAAAATTTTTCATCTTGAACTCAAATCATGTATTTCACAATTAAAAATTTCTGTGTATGCAGGTGTGTGCAGGCGAATACGTGTATAGACCTGTGTGTTTGTAAGCGTGTAGACGTGTGCATAGAGGCGTATGTGTGTGAATGTGCGTAGACGTGTGTGCATGAGTGTGGTTAGGTGTGTGGGTACAGGCATGTATGTGTACAAGTGTGCGTGTTTACGCATGTGTGGTACTTGTGTATAGGCATGTGTGTGCGTATGCATGCGTGTGTGTGTGTGAATGTGTTTATAGGCCTGTGTTGTGTGTGCGTGTTTAGGCGTGTGTGCGTGACGAAAATTTGTCCTCTTAATATATATTTAACATAACAAGCTAAACGTATTCTTATTATGACAACTTGAAAAATCAGAGCAACATCAACTTTGTTGGAGGGAGGAAAATAAGAAATTCGGATTTGTGCAACAGAAAAAAAAGATAACTTTGTATATCTTAAATCAAAGTAAAGGCTTAAGAATAATTTCTGCATTTTTTTTGTGGAATAGTCAAAACGAAATAAAAAATACATAAATAGGTTGTCATTTTGCGCATTATTACGGCTAAAAATAATAGCATAATTCTACATAGAAATGGTACAAGAAAATTATATTCATTACGTCTGCAAATGGATCAAGTGTCCCTAGAGGCAGGGAGACTTGAACCAACACCTAGGGAGACATAACCTCCTCCCCCTCCTGAATGTAAGAAGACTCGGATATATTAAAATCAAAAACGCAAGTTTGATGGGGGGTTTTCTGTTTTAATAAGTGATGCTAGAAGTGAATGAGCAAATGTTCACTTTTTAGGTGAAGTTGGATTTTTTAAAAGTTAATCTTATTGCACATCAGCAGAAAATCAGATGTCTAATTCAAAACTTTCAGTTTAGACCTAATCAATATTTCAGTTATTTTGTTAAGAAACAAATCATTGGGTTTAAAAATTAGTATATTTTAGTTATTTCGCAAATAAAAACAATTTATTAGACCAAGTTATTTAAGTTATTTTTTAAAAGAAAAAATTTCATATTCAAGATACTAAAGTTACTACTTAAATATCAGCAAATCATAAATGTCTAAATCACAATATTTTGGCTATTCGTCAACAAAAATTGAAAAAAAACGAAACTTTTTTTGGGTCAAGTCTCCTTAGTTAGCTTTGGTCAAAGCTCGTTAAGTAGCATTCTCTCGTTTGCCTTATATTTTTGGCAACTAAGATTAAGAAAATCAAATCATTAGGCCTAAATCACAGTATGTTATCTATAAAAAATATTTTTTGAAAAATCAAATTGAACAATAACATCAAATTAGTATTTTGGTCAAGTCTCTCCAGTTAGCTTGGGGTCAAAGCTCTATAGTTAGCTTTCTTTTGTTTGCCTTAAATGTTTAGCAAGTTAGATTAAAGTTATATAAAACTACTGTATAACAATAGATAGAAAAGTAACTAAAACATGTATACTTTTAAACTTCATTTCCTTCAAAACTGGAGGATAAAATCTAAAAAAATACAAAATCTTCAAAACTTACTTTTTAGGCGCAGTATCATTTAACACTGAATTTATGAAAACCACCATTAATTCTGAAATGGCTTATCCCAGCAAAATACTGTTCTGTGACTGGTCAACCAATAACTGGCACGTGCCTCTTTGTGTCTTGTTTAGTTTCATTTATCCGTTTTCATTATCTTTTCAAAATTCGTTACGATTATGTTACTATCTGAAGACATTTTATAGTTCACTAAACCAAAATGAAATGTATTATGTAACAGAAAAGGTGTTTCTTGAAATCCAGGACAGTTGAGACAAAAATTTAGAAAATAACAAAGTTTAGTTAATGGTTGGATTTGATTCATAATAGCAATTACATTTGTAATCATACTTGCAATTAATGTTTGCGAAACGTTTAATGATTGATGAAGATAGTGGAAAAAATAAAATAATGGTGCATACATAAACCACGAAAATGCTATTAATGACACCATCTGATAAAATTTCATTTTGTATTTATTCCGCAGTTTTATTTATTGATGTTATATTGATTAGTGTCTTTGAAGTCAAATCTGAACATCAATAGAATAGCTTCAGTTATGTCTCATCCAAAACTAAAAGGTACATTTAAAGAAACAGTAGATCTATTAAATTGAATTTTAAACTAAATTAAAATTGAAAACTATTTCTTCTCCTTATTGCTAATAGCGAAAGTATTATTTGCCTAAAGAAACTCTGGCATTATGAAATAAAATAGTAGTACCGGTATTCGGTACAGGTACCGATAAGAGTAAAACAACAATTTATGTTTTTTTCATCTGAACTCGGAAAAAAAATTAAGCTAATTCTAAAATATTTCAAAGAAAACAGAAATTCAAAACTGAAACAATTCACATCAATACAGAAAGGTAAACAAAGTTTTATTTGAATGCATACATACTAAAGCTTTTAGCACATAACATAAAAATATATTATAAAAAAATGTCAGCCATTAATACAAATTACACAGCTGTTTTACTGTAACAAAACATTAGTGGTTTACAATTTTAACCATTTCTATATTGTAAATAAAAGTTACTGCTAAAAAAAGAAATTAATACAATCAAATGTCACACTTTTAATATTTGTTGAACAGTTCCTTTTGTGTACAAACAGAAGGGGAATGTCCGGCAAAGTGAAATGGTATAATTTTAACTCAGTTTGAAGTGCCACCTATTCCGTAATATATTTTCACTATGCATTAACACATAGTTTATTCCAGTCAGGGAAAAGATATTTACTAATAGAAGCAGTTGCCAAAAGTTAACACTTGCATTGTAATACTTTGTGGTAAGTCAAAAACCATTTTTGTAGTTATAAATGAGAAAGTTATTGTTCTTACCATTTAAAATATCAATTGCGACAAACTGATATTTGTTTGCAGCATTTATTTAATTTAAAGCTTTTTTTAAATGTAAATGTTTTTTTACAGTTTTTCTGGTGCATGTGGATTGAAAAGCGAAATAGTTCATTTCGTTTACTCATTCAATCATTTATTAAATACCTTACGTCTACATTTATAAATTAACTTATTTACATTCCTTCATTTTACTCATAGATTTATTAATTTTTTTACTCATTTATATCTTCATGATCTATTCATTTGTTCACTTATTCTTTTATTTACTCATTCATATGATCAAAAATATTTTAATCATCAAATAGGAACTAATTTCTTAGAATTTGTTTTTCACTTTGCGCCATGAAAATGAAAAATTTTCACATTTTTTGAAAGTACAAACTTACTGACAAAAGCCAATCGCAATGTTCCATTGCAAACTTTATTCTAAAAAATGTTCTTACTGTACCATAATTTTCAAAACAAATTTCCAATTTGTTCACTTTGAAAAAAGAATGTTATCTTAAATATTTCACTTTGCTCCAGATTCCCCTATAATTCAAAACATATCTATTTTTTTCATCATAGGTTAAATTTACACTCATTATAGTGCATTATTACAAAAACAATTTCCATATCACCAACATAATTTGTACAGAAAGTTTCTTGATAATTAGCGGTCATGGTATTGGCACTAAATCTAAATGAACCTTTTAATTAATGTAGAATTTTTCATGGACAAACTACTTAAAGTGACAGATCAAAATGCTACTGGTGATATTACAAGTTTCTGCTATCTTTTTGCAAAAGCAGCTATTTAGTTCCGTAGACAGAGTCAATGCGAAGTTTAATGTTAACATTTATTTTTGAATCTTTCCGGTTATAATTTTTCCCGAAACCAACTTCAGAGATTTTTTTGTTGAAAATATGCAGCTCTGTTAATGTTGAGTAATAAGCTTAGTGTCAAATTAAAATTAAGTTATTGATCCATTAGAAGTAAAGGTAATTAATGAAATATAGCGTTAAGTCAGCTAGTTACTTGGATTCGCAAACCTTTTGATCCACCATATTATGCAGATAAAATAAAGTATATTGCAACAGACGTAAAAATGTGCTCAAAGAAAATGAACTTTAAATTTAGTAAGTTAGGTTTTTGTATTACAGAGTACTACAAGCTTTTCATATCCACGGATGACATTTCATAAACGTAAAACACCCATGCAACAAACGTATGACATTTTGTTACGTTATTTAGTTTGTACAACTGATACAAGAACCCCCCCCCCCTTTTTTTTAATGTATTACATTAACTTTAAAATGATATTGAAGCAGGAAGGGAAATAAAGCAACGCGAATGCAAATTTAGCAAACGAGGATACTTTACAAGCAAAATGAAATATTTTAGATTTTGCGTGTTTACCGACTTCGTCCTAAAGAAAATGCGAAACAGAAAGAATTGGCCAGATTCTCTCCGTTCCACAACTTAGGTTATCTAAAAGGAACGGCCAACACCTTTCAGATAACCTCAGATTTTTCTTTAGACTGACTAGCACGAAAGCAATCTTTAACGTTTGATTAAACCCTATAAATTGGGATATATGTTTGAAACTTCTGTGAAGAAGAATTTATCTGGAAACCGATATACTCATTTGATAGCATTTGTTATCAGCAATATACAATTTTGAGTTTCTAATGATAGTGCATCTGTACCCAAATTTATATTTTAGAACAGTTTGTGTTCTGAAAAGTACTCCAAAAGCCTGCAATTCGTTTTGATTACTTTTGAAAACCTTAGGTGGAATATCATCAGTGAAGTAAAACCACTATTAGAAAGTAAAGTTATTGAAAAAAGACAGGTCGGAATTTTGGTACAAAATTTATTCCCGAAATTTAAAAATCCTTAAATATCATTCAAAATAAACCAAACAAAATGTATTAAGCTTGTTGCAAAGAGTTTTTACGTTTGTGAAAAAAATCTTAGTAGAGAAATACAAAATTTTTGAAACTCATTAACAGGCATAAATGAAATGTTTCAGAAAGCAATGTCGGAAGATTTTACTCTCTCTGGGGAAACACTTTTCTACCCTTGGAGATTTTCATTCAAACTAACATATGCGTCATAGCTTGCATTTATTACAATGTGCCAAAATTTGACAGACATTTTCTGTGCACTTTGTAGAACTTAAATACGTCGGCAGAAAATATCCAATTTGAGAAAAAAAAAAAAGCAGAGACTGCATTGTAAGTGTTCGGGAAAGCCGTTTAAAATAAAACTGATAAAGATTACGAACTAAATGATTAACAATAAGTTGAAACATATTTGAAGGTGGAAACATTTCAAAAGGTTTATATTGTGACTTTTTTTTTTCAAGTAAACTGAATCATTTCGAGAATTGAGTGCGACAATAGGTTTTAGTTCAAAAAGTTTCGAAAACAGATTTTAAAGTTGAACATTTGAAAAAAAACAGTTGTAATGTTTTCTAAATTGAACTATCCATTAGTATAAAAAATATTATGCAATGACAATTTGAATAAAAGACAAAATAAACTTTATACAGTTGAGAAACTCACAAGGATACTTTGGTAAGTTTTCTGTTCAACTGAGATGCGATTAAACCCATAGTTTTAAACCGATTAATAGGAAAAAGAAAACAAAATTTGTAAAAATACGGAAAAAAATATTCAAATATTAGCTGCACAGTGATCACATTAAGCTAGTCTTACTCTAATGCTTAGCTATCTTAAAAAGTTTTAGAGTTTATTGACACTATTCACAGTGAACTCTCACTTAAACAGTCGTTTATGCGCCGCCTTCACTTATACGACGATTTTCAAAAGTCCCAGCTCATTATATAGGAAAATAAGATAAATTATCCTTCGTTTCTACATTGCTCTAGAAATGAATTATTTCATTTATGCGACTTTTTTTTGTCAATAACCAAATCAAGTTTTTTTTTTTTTTTGAAGAAATGTCCACCAGACCAACGAAAATCCCGGACAAAAGAAAATTTCTCTGTCGAGACCACCCTGAAGCTTTTGAAAGTGATACTGACGAGAAAGATTAGAAAATGTCCGACGAAAACGATGAAAAAACGATTCTCCCTCTACGGAGAAGCAAGACAAGTGTGCTTTCCAAATATCCGTGCAAAGAATGAATTAGAAGTTCTTACTGAAGACAATGCAAAAGCAACTACAACCACCGAATAGGACAAGAATAACAGTTGTCCTAGTACAGCTGCTAGTGCCAGCAAAAGGAAGGGACCACCTCCTCCCATCTCAGTGGCTGATGTCCCCAATCCTATTAAAGTACTTGAAGCTATCGCCCACATCAGTGCTGGCAAAATGGGATGAAAAATTTTCGGGAAATACCTTCTCATCTTCCCTTTCCTAGAAAGAGTCAATCAGTTGGAAAACAACCTCAATTCAAAACTCAACAGTCAACTCCACCTAAGACAATAGTCCCTTGAAAGTTGTTTCCTGTAGATTGCCCGTGACGTTGACCCCCGAGAAGATAAAAAAAGTTCACAGACGATGAATTTGAAGTCATCAAAGCCCTGCGTGAGAAGGAGATCATCCTATTCTTAGTGATTCTTTAAAAGAACGAATCTTCTGTTGAGATTTTTAACCCTTCAAGTATATGTTACATAAGAATCTCAATGTAGCTGTTTCGACCTAAGCTGACCCCAATACAGTGCTTTAACTGCCAAAGTTATGGATAATCTGCAGTCAAATGCCTCAAAGAAACCACGATGTCTCAAATGTGCTCAAAAGTATAGATCTTTTAAATGTATGAAAAGAAAGGACGAGCCAGTCTGCTGCAAGCTTTGTGGAGACGACAAACCTGCAATCGCCCCTGTATGTGCCGGAAAACAAACTAAGACCTGCCAAAGATCAAGGACCTTCCTGAAGTGACCATAAAACTTATTGAATAAAAGACCACCCAGCATCTCTACCAGAAACCTTCCTGCTGAATCTTGCTGTCCTCCACATCGGAACCACCACTGAACCAGTCGACTCCAGAGATCTCATCATGTTTTATCATTTAAAAATGAAAAAGCCTTGATGTTTTGAAAACATTAAGCAGCTACCATTTCAGTACTTGAACTATCGTGCAGCATGGATGACGTCGAAGATTTTTTTAGATTTTCTCCATTTGATAAAAAAATTGAAAATAAAAAAAAAAGGAAAATTCTCCTCTTTACGGATCAAAGCAGCGTTCACCCACGAGATCTGTCGCATTTTGATCATGTAAAAATGTGTTTTTTTTTTCCGCAAACTGAACGAGTAAAATACGAACATTGGATTTGAGCAGAAGACATCTTCAAGTAAACCGAGTTGTCGATACCTTGCTGAATTAGAGACAAGAAATTCTCCTGCAGCTGATGTAAAAAGTTCCATTGTTGATGCCACTGTTATGTACTGCATGAATCATTATCAGTGTTAATACCATAATAATTGCTTCAAAAAGGCTGTATATTTTCCCAACGAATTCGAATGTACTGACCGAAGTGACGAAAATGAAGATTGGGGAATAGATTTCAGTGATGACACATGGCAAATTTGATAGACGTGTTTGTTTCATTGTATTTGTAGACAAAGAGTGCAGCTTAACAATTTTAGAGTTCAGAAATATACAAGACAGCGCTTCAGAAATGGCTTATGGTAATATGGAAATTTAGATGATAACAATGAAGATGAAACAAAAGAACCTCCGTATCATTTGAAAGTATTAGATCCTTAAAAGCCTCTTCGAGAGTATTTGAACCTTATTTATGACGCTCCCTTTGCTCATTTATATGAACTAAGAAACTGGCTTTGAAATTCATCGCGAAAAAGCGAAAAACAAACATTAATTACGGATTATTAATGAAAGGAAATAAACAATGTTTAGGCATGTACTTTCTTCCTATTTATTATAGTTACATAATTTGCGCAATCACTAATTATATCAAACTATTTTCTTTAGAAACACTTTCATTCATGCTCTCATTGGAACTTATTCATTGTGTTTCAGAAATTCGAACAGACTTTTTCCACTTACGCGTCTTTTTCTGTTGATCCCCTGGGCCGGCGCATAAACGAGAGTTCACTGTAGTTATACGTAAGGAATTTTCTCACTAAAGCAATTTTTTTTTTGCTTATAATAAGCATATTACATAGATATAAAAGCATAAAAATCAGAAATTTTAGAGAATAGTTCAAACATTTTCAAGGATATTATTTCAGAATATTTTTTGCACATGAACATACAGAAATTAGTGATTCAAGAATGACATTTTTGCTTGAACTAAAGAATTCAGCTTGCAAAGACTAAAACTTACACCTTGTAATACATACAAATTACATGTTCTGGATAAATTCATAAAACAATTACATAATATCATTAAGAAAGTACCCCAATACCAAGTGCTGTGTCTTTTGAGGGGAGAAAGGGCACGCTGTACGTCTAAATTACTTTAATACTATGACCATTTTTATTTAAATTTATGACTAACAAATAACACCTATGTTTCTTTAAACCCAATAATAAAATCACACGGCCCAATCACAGGATTCCTACTCGTATCAAAAAACAAGATATGAACTTTACTTATACTCAAAATACATGTATATTTAATACTATTTTAACATGCCATAGTTGAAGCATTTTTACTCAGTAAAAACTTGAAAGCATTCACAATTAGATTACAAAGCCTGAACTAAAAATGAAAATTTCAAACATTTAGCACTAAATTTTTTATATTAGCTCTTAGTGCAAGATGTACCAGAATTTAATTTAACTTCCCGATGAAAAACGTGCAATCCCTCAAGTATGGTATATATAAATTACACAGGACGTAAATGTAAGAAATAAAAGCTCAATGTTTAATCTTTCAAAAACATGTTTAAACAGATTTTCCTACATGACAAAGAGGACTAGTTTAATAGTACTACTTACTAGAGTAGTTTAGTTTTTAGCATGATTAAAGCAAAAGTTTATGTACACAGAAGGTAACTAATCACTAGGTATTCGAAATTACATATGCAAGGGCTAAAATTCAAGGCAGCAATGACACACTCAGAAGTTTCTCAAATCCTCTCCATGAAAATAGTTTGGGAAGGAGAATCCCAGGAAAAATTTATCTTCAGTGAAAAAGGATTTTTCGTTAACGATATGGATAAGTTTGTAAATAAAGATAACATTTCAAACAAATGTTTCAGTAGCTGAATACAAAAGGAATTGCATTTTAGTCCTTGATTTCAGCACGGGGGTTAAAGGAAAAATAAAATCCCCCCCCCCCCGATTTTTCTCCGTCCAACTAAAGTATTCCCATATTTTGTGGTCGATTGTTCATCCTCTAAAGGCTCGCCATATGAAATGTGTCGAGACAGCTTATTTGTAATATAATAGCCTTAAACTGCAGGTTGGTTTAATTTATTCAACAACACTGAAAAAAAAAAGGATGTGTTTTTCCATTTAAAATGAGTTTACTACACACCCTATACACATCCAAAGAGTGCCAACAGTTTTTTAGACAGTTTTTGAAAACCATTTAAGAACCTCCTCTACCGTTACCTCTTCTCCCAACTTCACAAGGAATAAATTAAAACTGAACTTTCAAGACTGTCCACTCCAGCCTTAAATCATTTAACAAAGGCCTAAAATGGTGTGTAACATTTTGGCTACGAAATATTTTCAAACGAAAGCCCCCTCGCAATCACCCCAGAGTTCACCAAAGATAGTGTAAATTTTCCCGGAAAATTCACTTAAAGATAACTTACATTTGCGTTTTTAACGCTTCATTTTCGGAATGTTTTCTAGAAAGAGCACCCACCCTAACTTCACATCATCAAGAAAAATTTAAATATTTTATGACAGCAATTGTGTTTGTACGACTTTCCATTCGAACAACTTCAGTTTTTTTAGGACAATGAGTAAGAAGTACTTTAAGGGCCCATATCTTAAAAATAAAGATAACGAGTTTATAAGGCATTTTAAGGGTCGTGGGAACCCTGAGTTATATTAAACAATTTTTATTCCATAAAGCGTTATTTCAGTAGTGCTGAGTAATCGTCGGAAAATTGCAACATTTGATGGATTTCATGAAGATTGCAAAAAAAAAAAAAAAAGACCTTTTTTAAAGCTAGCTTGTTAAGTTCAAATATTTGCAAGTTTCAATTTCTGATATCGTGTTTTCAGATCAAGAACGTGGGGAACATAGGAAAGGACCAACCTACCAAGTAATTTATTTTTTTTTAATTTCAATAATTATAACTTTCTAAGTGTTTATGCATTATGAAAACATTTCATGTTATACACCCATGTTTGAAAATAATAAAAGCTAAAGGAAAAAAAATTGAAGGTATTTTTTCGTATTTATATAACAAATATTGCACTAAATTAATTTTACCTAAAGATTTATTTCATGTCTGTAGTTTTTTACTATTTATATTTTCTTTTAAATTTTCACAGACAGTTGTTCTCCAAGAACCAAAATACATACTGCATGCTCTGTTCAAGTTCCTCTATTGAACGCAAATTGTTGCCAAACAAGCATTCTACACGGAAACAAAATAAAACAAATGGTTGAAAAAAAAACGCTAAGTTTTTTATCTTAAGATTCATTTAAGTTCATTTTCTATGTTTAGATTTAACACCAAAGCATTCTAACTTTAAAATGTCAACTTTTTTGTACGTTGCTTGACAATTGCTAAAGAACAAGTGATTTATTCTAAATTGCGTCCCAGACAGCTGACCAAAAAAGTAAATTCAATTTCATAAGACGTGGCAAACCAGGATTCGTTACCGGTATAAAACAGTGCATACAAGCTCTTGATTCATACAAACATGTAAGCTCTATTATGACGAAAATATTGCTGAATGTTATAAAAAGTCTTTTGTATATCTGAAATTCTGTTCGGATGCATTAAGAGCAAAATGTCATCAAAACATCATTTGAGTACTTATGATAGTGGATGAGCAGTTTGAGTACTGAATGCTGGTCAAGGAGTCATCACTGAAGTTGGCGCAACGCGTTCAAAGAGTGTCATCTCGTCTACTGAAGGAAGAAATGCTTTGCGAAAGCGCGCCGGAGGTAGTCGTAGAAACACAATACCTTAAGAGGATTGCTATGTAGCCCTCATGGTAAAAAAACAGAAATTTCACTCTTGTACAGATATCTGCAAACCTTGCAAACGCTTCCGGTACGCATGTTCCTGCAAGAATCATCTCATCACGATTGAACCAAGTTGATTTGTTAGACAAATGTCTGTTCGTTGCATCTCACTTTGTCCATGTCATCAAGAACTTCCCTGGGGTAGTAGAATAGGGTCACTTACTTGATATAGATTAGGCCGGTGTAAGGAACATGTTGGTTAGGAGCACCGAAATTGATCTAGAACGTTCTTCGAAGAATCGTTTTACAAAGTGTGACAAGCGAATCTGGCCACCAATTACTGTGAAGAGAGCATGGAGCACGTCATTCATAAAATTTTGATCGTGATCTCTACGCCCAGGCGTGATGGTGTGGGAAGGCATCATGCAAACTGTCTGAGAACCTCTTCACATCTTTGAGAAAGCGTGACATCGCCACGTTATTGCAGTGAAATTCTTCTGGATCATGCTCATCCTTTTAGGGGTGCTACTCCAAAATTTGTTTATTGACGGTAAAGCGTCGCCACGCGTTGATGCATCGGACTCTGCAAAAGGAAAATCTTCTCCGTATACAATGACCTGCCTACTCTCCCGACTTAAATCCTATTGAACATGCCTAGAATGCTCTTGACGTGTTTCAATCTTCTAAAGACTTTTCAATAGTTTAGTGGATATGACTTGAAATATATGCATTAGTGTCAGTGGTCATTAAAATACTCATATCAGCATCATTTTGACCAGAAGATTTTTTTTTTATTATTAATGTGAGTGTTTAGAAAGTAACTAAGGAGCATCTTTTTTTTTTTTAAATTTTCAATTCTTCAAATATGACGATATTTGTACCATTTTTTACTATTTAGTGATAAATGTAGACCGTCCCTACTAAACATGTACTCTAATTTTAAGTTTCTTCAATCATTGTCTATTTTTGATTATTCCGAATAACGTAATTGTTCTTTAGCATTTGTCAAGCAGTGTACTTTTTAATTTAACGAGATTTATTTATTTATTTTATTTTTATTTTTTTGAAATTGTTTCATGGAATGAAAGAGCTTATTTACCCCAGCAACTATTGATGTAACTGCATAAGTGACACATGACTCATTCCTCAAAGACCCAGTGCCTGCTGAGGAAGTAGCACTTTTTTCCTAGATATTATTTAACATCTATTTCTCAACTTAATCTGCATTAATGTTTTCATTAATGTTCAAAAATTATTTTGCTGTTTAAAAATAGTCTTGGATAATATTTATCACTAAAAGTATAACAAATTGTTTTCGTAATGTTTAGGGCCACTTTTTGCAGAAAATTGAACTAAGTAATTTTCAATTACAAAAAAATGAAACGTAAAAAGCGTACAAACGTGCCCATCTCGCCGTAACTAACATGTTTTATAAATTATGATCCAACATAAATGTGATGGAACATTAAAAAGAAATGGCTAAAAATAGACGACATAAATCTCCAGACTTGACACATAATAAACTCAAGCTGAAGTTCCTTTTTTTTTTGGGACTTTTATGAAACTTCTAAAAGTATTAAACAATAAATTTAAAACAATATTTTTGTATAAGAAGAAATTGAAATATAGTTATATTGAAAAAGCAAAATTAACCAATAATATCGTGAGACTGCAATTATACAGAAAACAGAAATTAACATAGCAATTTACAACAGCTGAGATTGTGACTCAATCATAATTTACGCCAAGAGCCTCTTTTAACACTTTAAGGTGTAAAAAATAATACAACATTATATCTTGTTAAAAATGGTAAACATATGTCGCTTTAGTATATAGCATAGTACTGTAAAAGGGTACATTAACTCTTTAGGGTTTGAGTTTTGTGACCCCCATTTTAAAATATATTTTCAATTTCAGAGCAACCACTTGAAATGAAACTTTACTACTAACTAATTTCTTATTAACTAAATAATGTTATCAAATTCACAATAAAATAAATAGCTGAAATGTACATCAAGACATTACAGTATTATTTGCATTTAGAGAAAAATTGAAGAAAATAAAGTGCTGTATGTTAACATTAAATAACAAGGCAATATTAGCACATATACAATTGTAATCGTTGTAAGTAGGCATGTGGTTGATTACATTTAAGTCAGTTACCATAACTTTTCATAACGAATGTACTTTCAAATTTGAAATCAAGTTGGATATTACATAAGAAAGTGTTGATAACACACTATAGTATTTTATATGGTATATCAGGCTTTTTATATCGCAAAAAGCTTTATACTTTTTTCTTCTTTATGAAACTTTTGAAGTTACAGCAGCTGTTACCTTTTTTTTTTGTACTCATACAATTAGGTTTTACTTTCATTTACAGCAAAATTAAAATAGTTACAATGGCTAAATTATCTATGTTCATTAAATCACATCGTCAGAATAGTGCAGCTGCAGAGAACGCCATGCAGAACAAACTGGCAGGGTTACCAGAAGTGAATAAACGGGAATAACCTAAAGTACCTAAAAAAGTTGCCATTGCTCTTTTTTTTTAATTTTGCTTTCAATTAAATCAGTATTTTTGAAAAAAAATAACAGCATTTGGTGGGAAATTTAATATACTCTTACGTACTAGGAAGAAGGTACCAAGGCTGCTATTGTCCACCAAACGAAAACGTATTCACTTTCCCGACATTACTTTGATTGGCACTGCAAATCGGAGTGAGTTTGAAATTATGTAAGTTCCGCCATTAATACTTTAAGCTCTCTGAACCTTTTTTCTTTTTACATTTCCATTTTTTTTTAGAGTCTTATTTTTTCATTTCAATCGCTGTTAGGTTGAAATAGTAGCAGTTTTTTTACACAATAGTTTTTGTCTTACTTTAGGTTGAACTAGTCGTCATGGTTGCCAATTCATCAAAATAGTATCTTTTTAGTCGCCAGTGGCAGCCCTGCCATTTTTCTAAAACATTGTCATTCGAATTGTTTACATCTTTTAAGCAATTTTAAAGGGTTCATGAGAACTTCAAAATTTTAGTTTTTAGCATGAAACCATCAAACTCCTACTTTGTATTGTCATTATTAAAAGCATTTTTAAATTGTTAATGACAATGACACAATTTTTCTAACACGAAAAATATCACGTTTCGTTAGTTACTTGCTTAACAGTAACCATAATTACTAATGGACATATGGGCCTAACATATCACATTTCTTAAATACTGCCTCGGTATGCACTCTTTTATAATTATAATTAATTAAATTCCACATTTCATTAATTAGATACCTTAAATAGTCTATTAGTATACTCTGAAAATTACCAACTGTAACAGTACCTTTTAATAGAATATTTTGTTTCAATTTGAATTGCTGAAAAGTCCTGAAGTGGCAACACTTTTTTTTAATTCAACGTTTGCTGCTTGAACTTATACGATGTTTAATTTATGAGAAATAATTGTTTATTTGTTGGTTTGAATTAAAAAGAAAATCTAATTTGCTTCAGTTATGCGATTTTCATATTATTGTGTTTATATGTGCGATTGTAAATCCTTTGGTATTTTTAGTACCCGAGTTAATTTGGAAAAATGCTGACATTTTCCAAGAGGCGTGGAGAAAAGTGTGCGTTATAAATGCTTAAACAAACCAAATAAATTGTACTATTTTTGTGGAAAGTATGAGTGAACAAAGCGAATTCACGTTTAGAAATTCTGTAGTGCAAGACAAGAAATGGACCCATGAAACTATTTTGCATTTCGTGCTATGTTCTATTAAATGACTGGCTTAATGGAAAACCAGTTTCTATGTCAATTGTTATACTAATCATTTGGTGGGAATTGGCAAAGTATGCTATCTTTTCTTGACTAGTAGCAGAGGAATTGAAAAAAAAAGGAATCATCAATAAATAAAAGTAAAATAGAATATCCAATTAAAGCATCAGTATAACAACTAATTAATCACAGTGAGAAGTATCCAGTTCATTTAGCAATAGAAACTACTCTTGAACAATCTGATATTTCAAGCAATGACGAATGATATTGTAATCTAAATAGAGAAACATCGGAATAGACGACTTCCAATAGCTCCCTGCAGCGATCCCATTTAATTTGGACGCACGAATTGAACTATGATTCGTTTTTTAGATTTGCCTACAAGGGAAGTTTAGTATTGGCACCTAGATTGAAAGAATTCCATTTGTTAAGCTTCCAGCACAAAAGTATGTATGCCGAGGAAAAGAAACAGTTCAATTTTTTCACCAATACTGAGTCATTTTCCTTCTGCAACATTAGTAAATTAATTTAATTCCTTACGAGCAAGACCATTTGACGATTTTCATTAATGGTTCAAAAACTAGCTTAAAGAGCTAACTAGTTAAAGCTCACTTCATAACAATAGCCAGTCCCTTTCTATACCTATGGCACACTCAGTCATTCTAAAGGAAACATGTGAAAATATTCAACTAATCTTAGTCAAACAATACTATTGGGAAAACTTGTGCAGAGTTAAAAATTGTTTCTACACTGTCGAACTGCAAGCTGGGTTAACAAATCCTTGTTTTCTATCCTTATAAGACAGTAGAGACATGAAAATCCACTATAAAGTTAAATAACGGCCAAGAACTGATTTTATTTGTAGTAAATCAAATGTTCAATGTAAACCCTTTATTCCGCAAGAAAATGATTTTGCCCTTAGTTATAAAACTTCGTTTGATGAAATATTTTGTAAAGTTACGGATAAAAATGTAAAGGATTTTTTAATTGAAAACATTTTTCACAAATTGAATGATTCTATACTAAAAGAAGGAATCGTTGCCCCACAAGTAAGAAACTTTTGAAGAATAAATACTTGGATGAAAATCTCGCGCAAAAAATAACTGGCGACTTGACTGTCGCTAATGGAGGTAATTCGAAGGTTTGTAGGCAGTCACATAAATAAAGCGGAGTTTTTAGCAAACATATTGCAAAAAGTTAAACAATAAGGTGCAAACTGTCCTTTAAGATAATTTGCTTGCATGCTTACTTCGATTTTTTCACTTCTAAATTTGCCATGGTGAGTGATGAGCAATTTAAACACTTTCAAAGATAAACATACAGAAGAAGGTTACCAATGAAAATGAAATGCACAAAATGTTGTGAGAGAACTTTTGGTTTCTATTTCAAGATTTTACTGTGCACAAGAGGAAAATTTAATATCTTTCATCATTTTCTTTCTTAACAAACAACTTATTTTTCTACTGAGTATTGAAAACCGTGCTGTTTCCACTCACAATTTATGTATAACCGTATATTATTATATTTGCATTAAGATTGAAAGTGATCAAATTTTAAAAAAAAAATCTGCTCTAGTTAGCTATGCGAAACTCAATAGAGATAATCATGGCTCAAAATAATTGCCTAAATTTTAAAGAATTAAATAGATAGAGACAAAAACTGAAACAGTGGAAAAGACTTATTCACTCGAAAAGGGGCTGTTTTTCAGACCTAAAAAGATCGTCAGGGAGCTTCATTTAATTGCTAGTAATACCGAAACGATTATGTGAAATATCAAAACCCTGTGCCATGAATAGACTACAACGCATATGAGTAGTACTAAATCTAAAGATAAATTAAGCCGGTATTTTTATCGGCCGAACTTTTTAAATAAATAGATGAATTTGTTCAAACTTGTGACGTATTTCAGAAGACAAGGCATCCTAACGATTGAAAAGGTCCCATTTGAAGCTAGTGCCTGTTCTTTATGAGGTTTTTAACATGTAAAGTAATAATTGTTGCTTACATCTAACAAGCACTGAAAACGAGAACCGATACCTTATGGCCACACGCATTTGGTAGAACATTGGGTAGAGCCAAAGGTAGAAAGCAGTCAACCGAGCGAATGTTCAATTTAATCAATCGTTTAAACCGATATAAAGTGGTGGCAGCAGATAGCCTGGAAGCATTGCAGATCAAGCTAAAGCCGTTGCACGATAAAAACGCTGTAAAAAGCGAATTAAAAATTGGAGACCAGGTTCTTGTTTTGGCTACGAACAGACCGAAAGAATGATCCGCTTAATGGGTTTTGGCTCCGGCGTTTTTCGCAGCAACATATGAAAAACGAATTATCCAATAGAAATCCCTGGGAGGGGGGGGGAGAAACAATCTCAAGTTTACCACATTTATAAGTGAAAACCATGAAACTACGACTTCAAGGAAACAATTTAAACAAACGAATTAAATAAGAACCTCTCAGATTCTCAAGTAACTCAATTAAATCAATTGTTAAAAAGTCGTTTTAAATTCTTTTTCTAATGCTTGAGATCTGTGAATGAGATACATCCGATTATACTGTTGAAAATCGGAGAAAAGGATACAGAGCCGTGTATTGTTTATCGTCAATTAAGTAAAATAGGGACCGCATATTTTTCTCTGTCGAACAAAAAAGGTAAATCAATCGCACTTTAACTCCACAGAAACCAGACAAACTTTTGATTTAAATCAAAGACACACATTGATGTTTTGGATGAGTTTTACTTACGCAGCTTTACGATCCATACCTTTTGATCTGTTTTGTACTTGAGTGACGGTACAGAGTGTACCAAAGGACTTATGGGGAAAATTGCATTGAACTACATTCAGTTTCGTTTTTTTATTCTTGGATTGTTCGGGAAAACAAGCCTTATTCGATCAACAATTTTAAATTAAATTCCATGACAATTTTCAAACCTGTAGTTATGATTTAAGTAATAGATTTTAAATATATACTCGTTTTTTAATAACAGTACTTGCTTTTTACTTCTCTTTGAGTTATTAATGGTTTTTTTTCCTTGACATGGATGGGCCAAGGACAGAGCACGCATTTTTAAGCACCTATTGCATAACTTAAAAATCCTGCTTTTGTATGAATAGTTTTAAAACAATAAGAAACAATTAAAGCTTTGTGTCTTACTAGGGAGTGTTATTATTCCCAACTTGATTCTTGCAATGTTCCCTTGTGATTAAAACATAGCACTGTTTTTTTAGTGAGAAAAGCTTTTTTGTCCTGTTCTCTCATCAACTGTTTAATGGCTTTCGATCAGGATCTTTCTCTTGTATATACAAAAGGCAGTTAAAAGATGAACTTTTTACCCCGAGTTTCTTAAGCTAACCTTCTCTGAAAATCTCGAGTTACCCATTAGAAATACTGAAAGATTTTTTAAAAAAATGTGTAACTCCAGACATATTTAAATTTTAGTGGAGCTCAGAGGAAGAATGTAGCGTTCTGTGGCAAATTGTATTTTTCTTTTAGCAAGGAAGCTGAAACTTTTAGAAAGCTGGCAATGACTTTCATAACTCGTTTCTGAGCGGTAAATTTAGGACGGACGAGAGGCAATGTCATCTCAGTCCGAAAGGGGGGGGGGGCTAGTTTGTAATGGAACCGGGAGGGGGCGTAGTGGCCGAACTAAAAAGTGCTCGTCTTGTCTCTCGGTGACCCTTAGCAAAATTACATAGTTTCTGCTACCACTCTGAGAGTTAGAAAAGAAGAAGTTGCACAATCAGATATAAAGAAAAAAACTCGTAGCAAGTGCTAAAGACACCGACCATCCGTTCGGTCCCTCAGGCGTCACCAGCGAAGGAATGGCTGGTTCTAATTTCATTTCTCCAGTATCTGCTAAGAATAAAATGCTGCTTTTTAGCAGTAGACATTTGCTTCCGGTAAATTTTTGATGGTTTTAGAACACATGTTACTTAGGCCGGTACGGAAGAACTTCAAAGGTGCTTTATTGTACTGACTCCCCTCGCAGGATATTTATCTACTTTCCTCATGTTCCTGCGTAATTATTGATCTTCTGGATGGGGGGGGGGGGAGGTCCGAATCCCCCGGTACATCAACTTTAACTATCAGCAAGACAATGTTGAACAACACATTCAATGGCATTCGCTACTAATTTCGATAGGACTTAATGCCCATTAATAACCCGCTACTCTACCAATTACAGTAATAAAACTTATGTAGATTGTTGTAGTGCCATTTTCACATATATACCTTATTATGGAGGTGAAGAATTGCTCGCACATATTAAAAATATACTAATGGTCACCGTCTCCCCAAAGATTTTAATTTAATTTTTATCAATTCGTCTCTGGACAGTTAAGATTTCGAGGGATGAGATTGGTAAAATAGCTTTCCCTGATTGTCCTATATAAAGCCGTAGTGGGATGGACCTGGTACATTGGCAGCCCGGAGGAGATTGGGTTACGGACACAAACACATACTATACTACTTATATACATATCATTCAAAAGAACAGACATTTTGGCATACCATACTTTGCAGCAGTTCTGTAAACAAGTTATGACGGGAGTTATATATTACCTGCCTGCTAAAAACGTTAAGTTCTATTTATATTCGCTGTAATAATCCACAGTTAACGTCAAATCTTAGTCACATTTAACTCGTAGGTACTTTTGCATCAGGGACGCTTTCGAAGCTTAAAAAACGAAAGGTTCAAATTTTAATTTTAGGATCCAAAAATATCACAAAATGGCTCTCGCTGCTCGAAATATTTATCATAGCGTTTAGGTTAGTTTTTTTAATGGGCTTCTCAATGGGACTTTTATAAGGGAATTTTCTCCTACGGTTTGAAAACATTTCGCTTTAACGGAGAGGGAACCACCGCGCACCAACGAGCTGTGGTTCGTTGCATACTTCGCTGCGCGTCATGTTCAGACATTAAGGAATGAGTTCAAAACGGGACTGGAACAAATTGCGGAACCTTTGCCCGGCGCAATGTACAACGCCAGCAGACCAATGTCGACCTCCGAACCCAGCCAAACGGAGAGAGCTTCCTGCGCGGACCCCTAGTGTTGAAGTGAGGTGGAGGGAAAATCAATAGGATATAGCTGAAAATACATTTGTTACTTTCTGCTTGTTTTTATTTTTCCTTAAAAATGAAAAAGTAAAATTCTTGTTTTTCTTTGTTTTTTCTACTAACAGGGAATTTAAAGTAATCATCTTTTTGCTATCACGATACATTAATGTACTATCGGCAGGACTCATTTCATACATATATCAGGCTTACTGATCAAAGGGTAAACTAAGCTCCGCTGACGCCCGGCGAGGGACGGGCAATTTTTTTTCTCGAACCAACAATCGAGATAGCTCACGCAACGCCAGATGCAATTGGATGAGACTGAATTTTTTGGGTGAGACAACTTTATTTACAAAATTTTCTTATTCAAACTGGAGTTTTTAGAAGTAATTTCCGAATTTCAATATATATTTTTATGGTATGTTTTCATTTTTCTGAATTGCACTTTCATTTTATTCAAACCTTCTTATGTAACATGTGTTACTTTACGTAACTTTTATTTTCAAAACAGACTGAGCAACGTCGGATCAAACACTTTTACAGTTTAAAAAATGAACATTTTGAAAAGTTTGCTCCATTCCTGAAGTAGAGGTTATTAGTTATTTTAAAAAAATGTTAAGTTAGTAAGTAAATGTTATACAACTACAACAAGAACGTTGCAAAACTCATTTAAATGCGAATGCTATCAATTTTTTCCCTGTATAAATGCAAATTTCGTAAAAGGCATTAAAACTTGAAAATGATTTGGAACTTGCCTGAAATGAGATGCTGAAGAAAGCACGGCAAAATCTACAAACTATATACAAGTCTAAGAGCATGCTCAAAGTAAAAATTAAACTATGTATGGTAAAACTAAAAGCAATCATAAAATCTAAGATTATTCGCCGTAGATTTTTCAGCACGTCGAATCAGACAATGCTTTTTAGTTTTTCTTTATTCAGAACTAGCAGCGTCGCTCCGCGATACACAGTCTACCTGGAAAATAAAAGTAGCGCCAAGAAACGCATGTTTAACAACCTAGTTTAAATAAAGAGAGAAAAGGGAAATTTTTCCGTCAGAATAAAACCGTCCCCTAAAAATTCATATTGAAAACTAGTCTCTAAAAACTCCGGTTTAATAAAGAAGTTTTTTTAAAAGAAATTGACACTAAACTAAAGTTCCCAAATTACACCAAATTGCGTCTGGTGTTGCGTGAGCTACCTACATTGCTGCGTTGATTTCTTCCGAAAAAGAAAATTACGGGTACGTGAGCCTTGAGGCAAGTCATTTTTCTCCTGAATAAAAAAGGAAAATAAAAGTGCCATTGGTAGAAAGGCAAGAGTCCCACAATAGCATCAACGAGCTGTATAAAACCGCATTAGAATAAGGAACACAGTAGCCAAGAAACACCAGTAGAATCCGGACATTAGTCTCCAAAATATTATTTAAATGAAACAACGCTTTTTAAAAGTCTCCACAAGAGTAAAGTACAAAGTCTCTAAATAGTCCCTTGAAATGAGTAGTCTCAAAAGTTCTCCGTTAGAAAAACGAAATCGTTCCTGAACTTAAACCATTAGGATAAGGATGTTCGTTGAAGAGAATCTCATTTAAAATAAGGATTTCACTTCTCAAATAACAGCAAACCTCCTAAAAATATCGATCTGAATCAGGAAAATTGTTCCAAAACCGCTTTTCAGAAGAGAAATTTTGAAAATAACACGCATAACCCCTTTTAAACTCCATCAGAATTGGAACAATACTTTCGAAAAATTCCGTTTTGAACAAGTTTAATACTCTGTGTCCCCATTTGAATAACTACGCCAGTCCCTCCAAATTCACATTGGTAATATTTCTTTAATAAAGTTAGCGGCTAATTAAAAAGTCCGGATTGAATAAAAGTAAACTAAGTCTCCATTAATGTTTTCCTCCACCTCTCAACGTATATTCTTAAGATGTACCGTACGAGAGTATCGTGGGAAAGACTCCCATATGAGTGGGTTCGGAGGCCAACACTGATCTCTGGACGTGGTGCATCGTGTCGGAGAAGGTCCAGCACTGGGCGCCAGTTCAGTTTGAAGTCCATCCAATCGAAGAATGAGTGAAGTGTTACGGAAGAAATCTCGTTTATATGCTCTGTTCCATCTCCTATCCCCCCACCTCTTAGCGATAAGCATTACGTTGTATCACAAGAGGGTATGCCCCGTCCCGAACCCCGATGAACTTCTCATTAACAACAACCTTTGATTGATAAAGTTAAAAGCAAATTGAAAAGCTCCGCTTAGGTAAAATAGAAATTCTATTATATAAAGTCTATATTTTTTCCCACCTCACCTCCTAGCATTTCCTCTTTACCAGGGGACCACACGGCCAAGAATTTGTCACCATATTTTTTATTTTTCTGGGGAGGGGGGTAGTAGCTTTAGATCTTGAATAGTCTTGAAGGAAAGAGGGGGGTAGTCGCGCTTGGATGAGATACGAACCCATACTTTACTTGCGCGTACTGAAGTTAAAAACCACTATCAAGTCCCTTATAACGCCGTTTTCCCCCTAACGGTTGGTTTATCCATCGGAGCTGCTAGCAAGTGACTGAAAAAGAGAAACGCGCAGGGAAAAGCCAATGTTTTCCGAGAGTCGTAAGAGATGCGCGTTTTTCGATGCGAAAAAAAAAGTATGAAATGGCTCAAAACACGATTTTTGATGCCATTATTTTTTCTTTTAAAATGATGTAATTTAAGTCCCAAAAACGTCAATTTATGTAATTTCCCTGCCTTGAGCTGTCTCAAGGGGGCAAGTACGGATGACGCAAAAAGAACCCTTGCGGTACTTTTAGGAAATGTGGTACTGCAAAATCCTGCTGCAGGAGGGTTCAGCGAGGCGCCGTAGGCGACAAGGCAGAAGCTGTGCAGTAGGCGGCGGCAAGAAGACAGCGAAGCCTACGAAGTACACCTCTAAAGGTGGTGTGCACTAAACCACAATAGGTTGTTTTCAAAGAGCCCTAAAATCCTGCTGCAGGAGGGTTCAGCGAGGCGCCGTAGTAGGCGGCGGCAAGAAGACAGCGAAGCCTACGAAGTACACCTCTAAAGGTGGTGTGCACTAAACCACAATAGGTTGTTTTCAAAGAGCCCAACGCCGAAGGCGGCTAATCTAATCGTCCTGGACGATAGTGCCCTCATACAGGGTGTATTAGGGAAGATTCGTCTACTTTGAACTGGCATACCATTAAATTTCTAAGATTGGCACTCAGTGTTGTTTAATTAGTTTATCAAAACATGTATGAGTTACGCATGTGTCAGTAACCCTATCTTCTCCGGACTGTCGAAGTCTGCCAGGTCTATACTGGTATTGTTGGATACAGGACGGAGGAATTCTGTACTGTTAGCCCTAATTGGCGAGTATCATCCATGGTTTTTTGAGTACTTCCAGGGGTGAAAGTATGAAACTCATCGATTGTCACCCGTAAGAGACGGCCTTAGGGCAACATTGGCGGCAAATAGGGACGGAGCCCCCAATTTGTTTATAAAAGGGTGCTTTGAAAACAGAGGGTAAAATTACTCAGCAGTGGTTTCAATCTGGCCACTCTGGTGGTAACTTGACACAATCGAAGGGTGAAAACACTCGTTTAAATGTCTGACGCACGCACAACAGCGCACATTGATTCCCTGTGACCCAGTGTCCATAGTTTCTCATTTCGGAACATTTTCTCAAAAAGAATATCCGAAATTTTCGACCTGTCTGCG
The DNA here is from genome assembly GCF_026930045.1 of Uloborus diversus. Classification (NCBI taxonomy): domain Eukaryota; kingdom Metazoa; phylum Arthropoda; class Arachnida; order Araneae; family Uloboridae; genus Uloborus; species Uloborus diversus. The sequence goes on from NW_026558738.1 coordinate 39,730, forward strand.
CTTACGTTTGGTTCACTTTTCTGTCTCCCCTGCATCGCTATAATTTCGGTCCAAATGTAACACATCGTTTCTGAAATATCCTTCAATTGTTGCTGCAAAGGCCGAGCTTTGTCATGCTGATAAACGCGAGTTTATAACCGAGCTTCAACAACTGATCCACGTACCTGTGAGCCCGTAGTTTCGTGGAGCAGAAGTAGAGGAAACTGGTCGTCCCAGCAGACGCCAGCGGTTACGATAACGTACCGCTAAATAACAAGAAAAAGGCTACAAACTTCCCAACTTCAAGCGAGAATGAACAATACAGCTTGGACAATATTTAATTGTACTAAGAGTTCCAGTGTTTCAGCAATAAACTAAAAATATCTTTCTTACCAAATGGAGTTTATTGCTTCAGACAAATTTATACTAATCATGGGAAGGATATTTTTCAACTGGGCAAAGGGGAAGGGGATCATAATTTCGAAATGTGTTATCTTACCGTTTTGTCGGTATCATCTCCGAGCAACTACCAATTTTAGAGGAAATTGACCAACGAGTTGTACTCAGTAAGTACTCAAGCTGCTGACTTATGCTAAAGCTTTTTATGCGCAAATTGTCATTTCCAGGTAATACTTTTATCTATTTTAAAACATTACACATTTTCCAGAATTTTAGCATATAAGAAGTAGCTATTTTTTCATAAATATTACCTCAAACTGTGCACACTAAAACCGAACCTCGTCCTCAAAAGACCACATTTTGAGAAGACGAGAAAACGCTGCTTATAAACCAGTTACTCGCATTTTCCATAACCCGGCATTACTACTAACTTGATCCTCTTTCAGTTCTCATTCGATAGTTTCCGACACTCGACGATACTAGATTATTCATTTTTAAACTCAGATATCATATCGACAATAGCAGTTATTTCAATGCAATAGATAAAACAATTCAAATTACCAAAACTGCAAAATAATGCCCCAACTAATTGAAAACTGAATATAATGATTTTAATTGATTTATCTTTTGGAGGACCTTCTCTATGAATTTGCTTCATTTTATTTCATTTTTGATAAGAACGAATTTTCGCTCAATTTTTGAACACTTCAAAAAACTTGGCATTAGCATCTGAGGAAAAACTCAGGGCAAACATAAATCCCAAACTATGAAGCAAGTTTTGTTCAGATTAACATTTTTGAAAAAAAAACGACGTTCGTGTAGAACATGAACAAAATTATATTTTGGATTTGAACAATTTTTTCTTTAGGGACTTCTCAGGACTTTAGACTCGGACTTCTTTATCCCTAAGTCAGACTCCAAACATTGACACACTTACGAACTGAGGGGAAAGGACAGACTAAGATTTCAAATCTTTTAACTTCAAACCCTCGACTTCGATTCTACAGCCTGGTTTTAAAAGTGAAATAACTCTTGTTGACATGATTAGTTTCTATTTTTACTTCAATTTTAATTCATGTACTGTTTTTGACGGCGGCTAATGAAGTAAATTTTTAGTCTTGTGTTTTTAAATAAGAGGAGAACTTTATTTGTTTGATAATGAAATCAGTTTAAGTTGACACATCAGTGCTTTTTATTCGTTTATGAAAATTCAGTTACTATATTTTTGAAATTATTTTTTGGCAACGGGACAAACAACTTTTTTTAATACAATGTATTTGTTTTAATGAAATTAGTGTGTAAATTTAGAACCAAGCAAAATAGTTGTTCTGGTGTAAAATTATCATAATCGTGAAATAAATTCCAGCCTTTTCAAAAATTCGAAAGTTTCCTTAGCAATTAAGTGAAATCCTACCAAAATAATTATGTTGCCAGTTTTGCACAAAAAGCTAACAAACTATGAACAATTCATTACAATTCACAATATTTAATCAATATCAATAATTAGAAACTTCACATTTGTGGAAAAAAGTTTCGTTCAAAGGTAAGACAAACAAAATATGAGGGGGGGGGAAATGAGGGATTATCTTTTTTAAAGAAATTAAAGAAAAAAGTAATGATAAAGCACGATACAAAAATATAAGATACTTTTGTACCAAATCAATTAAGTTAAGTACTTCAAAGCACTTTCAAACGCAATGGAGGTGCAAACTTTAATAAGTAAAGACCGCTTATATGTAAAAAACTCATTAAAGTACTTTTTTTTATGTAAACTTTAATGTGGAAAATAACCTCCACGGAAGTTAAGAGCTTCCTTGCTTTCTTGGAGTAAGCACGATAATTGACTGATTTTTAGAAACACTTAGACATGCATCGATACATAACCAGCAGCTACTTTGACTCTTCACGCAGAAACGCGAAATCGAGGCAGCAATGAAAGCAGTTATGATTCGGAAAATTTTCTGGTTTTATACACAGTTTTTTTCAATGGGAGCTAATATGTCCCTCAATTTACAAATTCGCTAGTTTGTATAGTTACGGTTAGGTATTATTGATTACTGGTTATTTTAGTATAAACTGCGTTTCTAACATATGAGTGAATAATCCATTACCTGATATTCTTTGTCTGCATGGGTTCAAGGGTATTTATAAACCAAATGTGATTATGATACATTAACTTAAGGAAAAACTTTAGTTTACTGTTTTATTCTCTCTTTTACGGAGTAAATATTGAATCACCCAGAAGAATACTAAACTTACGACACTATAAATGAGATATAAAATTTGAAATCTATCAAAAGTATCAATATCTGGAAAGGGGTAACGCTAAGAAGGTAAGCTATCCACTGGCGGAATATCAATTGAATGAATGATCAAAACTCATTAGTGTGATAAGTTTTGTATTTTAGGATAAAGAGCGGGTTCACACATAAAAAACATCAATTTGCATCCTATTTAAATGGTTTGTGGCTCTGTTCTGTACTCTGAAGGCGATCTTACAAAAGCGGCTTTCCAATTCTTTTTTTTTTTTTTTTGGAAAAATATTTACAGAACTCTACACAGCTAATTCTGAAGTACGACAAATGTCAAGTTATCTGGAAACTTTTGTAATGTCGATTTGAAGTTGTTGAAATTGTATAAATCTGTTAAGGGGGTCCGGGACACAAAATCCTCAAATTTTGCAATTTTTTTTTTATAATTTGAAAAATTGCTCCTTTTTTTCTGCTTAAGAGGACGTTTGAATCTTGTTTCTACCTTAAATATAACGAAAGTTATAGTTATTTTTGTTGCATGCATCTAACGAATGTGTACATAAGTTTAAAACTTTAAACGCGTTTTTCTCCATGATGCAATTTTTCCCGATTTCTTGCATTCAAACTCTTATAAGTCAGGAACCGATAGAGATAAAGTAATGAAACTTGGAGCATATCTTTTTCAAGCAATTTACTTTAACTTTTATTCGGCGAATTTGAAAAAAACGTTTACTTCAAAAATTATGATTTTTTTAAAAAAAAGTATCTTCGAATTTTTCGAAATTTTTCTTCAAATATTTTTTACTTTTTATTGAATCAATATTTTTAAAATCGCCGAATAAAAATTAAAGCTTAGATATATGTGCATACTTTTTTGAAAAAAAATTGAAAATTGACCAACAATATTTTGAGTTATAGCAATTTAAAGCAACCCCATTTTTTTGAAAAAAACTAATTAAATTTAAAGAAAAAAATAATTTTTTTTCATATTTATGTTATGATTTTGTTTATTAAATAAATGATGAATCAGTTCAAAAAATTTCAAAACTCTAAAGTACATAATAAAAAAATTTTCAAAATGTGTCCCGGACCCCCTTAAAGTGATATTACATTCATTTGAAATATTTCATTTTCTATACATGGTACAGTATTAAAATGTATGTTGTAGTTAAAAGAGAAAAAATACCTTCACTGTTAAAGCAGAAAATTTTGCCTAGAAATAGTGTATGAGGTTTTTCACTTTTGGTAGACTTAAGGTAACTTAAAAATGTCATACTGTATGTTGACTGAAAATGCCGAATCATTAACGGCATGCTGACAAAGGGATCCACGTTAGTTTAATCCTACCGCATTTGTGTTGATTTTCGTAGGAAAAATTCGGTCACTGTGCTTGATCGTTACAATCTACCACACATACACTATGAAACGAGCATTTTACAATGGCTATTCTTTCCTCTAAGTTAGCTCTGATAAATTTTCGTGTTTCAAGATATTCAAAACACAATTACCGCATCGTTTGGTAGTTTTGAATTCTTATATTTGACATTTGGTTTAAAATGTACAGCAATTTTTTTCCACTATTTAACACTAAACATTTTTAAATTTAGACGTCGCTGTGTCTTTATTAGACGACATACTAGTCTTTTTTCCGAAAAGAAAACATTACACTTAGAACTCAATGGTATTAGGTAGCGTCGCTAAATATGGTTTTAACGTCAATATTTCAAAGTGTTTTTGCTAAAACTAAAATAGCATTTTGAGGACATTTCTTTTCAAGGAATTAAACCTCTAAAATAAAGGGTTAAAAACATTCGAAAATATCCTAATCTAAAAACAATGTCAGAGCTTCGAAGACTCACTGAATTACTAAATTACTTCGGAATTTGTCAAAAACGCAACAAGTCCGCTTACCCCTTTAACAGATCAAATAAGAAGAGCTAAAAAGAATTTCAACCCTCATATAGAATGCTCTCCAGTTTTGAAGTCTAAACAAAGTTTAATGCGCACGTCATTCGTCTATCCCACTTAGGATGGAAAGTTGGCATTACACACTGATACAAGTGATATCTCCATTGGTTCAACCTTAAGTCTTCAGTCTGAAAAAGGATTAGAACAAATAGTATTTTTCTGAAAAACTGAATGCTATTCAGTTGAGATACTCTGTCTCTAGTACGAAATTAGTAGCCATTTAGGAATCAGTAAAATATTTTGGACATTTCACCGAGAATATGAAATGTACAGTATACACTGACCGTAAGTCAGTCACTTAAACAATTGAAAAAAGCCGAGATACATACAGAGATAGGCAAAGCGGATAGTAATCCTTTATTTCTGAGTTTGAGACTGGCATTTAATTTTTTCACGGTAGCTAAAAAGACGCAGCCGATGCTCTTTCTCGAACAAGTTTCCTACTTTACTAGATAATGCAAAGTTAAGTGCTTAGCAAAGATCTGCGTTGAACTTAAATCTGCTTTAGAAAATCAGGATTCTAATTTAGTATTAAAGTCACTTACTATGCCAGATACAAAAACTGACGTATTTTGTGATATTTCTACAAGAAACGCACGACCTTTTCGAAAAAAAAGGATTCGTAAACAAACTTTTTCAAACATACATATTTTAACTCACACAGGAATGGAAGTTTCAACTAAGCTTTTTTGGCCTTGAATGGCGACAGATATCAAAACGGGGGTAAAGAAGTGTTGAAACTACCTTAAAGAAGGGTTTTTAGAAACACCGAAGTTGAACTAGGAAAGCTTGATATTAATGTAACAAAATTTTCCCGTATTTATTTTGATAGCATTCACGGACTGCTATCTGAATATTAAGGTAAGAAGTTTTGCTTAACGGAAATAAATAAGGTAACGTCATGTCCAAAAGGATATCTTATTTGTGATATGAAAGCATCAACATTCACTAAGACGTTGATATCTGAATGGATTTCAAAATTTGGTTCTTGAGATAATTTTTCGTCAACTCGATTCATTGGTGCCAAAAAGATATGAACTTCACCATACCGTCTTTTATCATACAGTCTTATAAAATAACTCGAATAGACAATTGAAATGTGCATAAATTGCTCAACGAACTGAAAAATGAACAGATGTACTTTCCACCCTACTCCTTTTAACTCCGTGAAGAATTAAAACGTACATGTATATTTCACCAGCCGACCCTATTTATGAAACTACACTTGGAATCTCGATATTTTTTCGATAAACATTCAGTTATAAAACTTTCCGAAGCTATGATACAGATATATTTCATGATTTGGCTCCATCACTGGAAAATATGACCCTTTCGTGTCAGAAGACTTGCGATTTTGCACCCAAATTTCCGTCAGAAATTATGTAACAGGAAGAAGTCATCAGCCACCATGAAACGGACCTTATGCAGTCGTCAAGTGCAGTGCTAAGGTGCTCAAGGAGATAAGGAAAAAATATCTTTATCATTTGACAGGCTAAAACCAGCATTTCTATCACCTGCCAATGACAATTCTAACCCACCCACAAAATACATTTGTTAACAAGATAAAGAAATGCCTTATAAGACGGAATATGGACGAATCCTCTCGCTTTCTAAAGATATATGAACAAATGTCGTAGAGATGAATACATGACTTTCTTCATCATTACTGGAAAAGGGGGTTCGTTCAAGTAATATATACAATTTTTTGTAACGCTTTCTGAATTAATATATATGGCACTCTCACCCACCTTTGTAATGTATTTCTATTGTTAAATTTAACTATTCGTCCCATTTTGGCACAAATAGCCGAATTGCAACACCTCTCCTGTTGAAAATAACCACGAGAGATCGAGTGCGATAATTTTTTTTAAATTCAGTTAATCGACATTTTCTTGAGGTGTAACAGCGTTATATTTTATGTTTAGTAAAGTGAGATTCATTTTATTGTATAAGAGTCAACTTTGTATACGAAATTGGGAAGTTGTTTGATATATTTGCTACTTTTTCACCTTTTGTTTTTTATTTTTTTTATATTTGCTAAATTGATACTTAAGAAATAAGTCGATTCTTGAATTTACCACCAAGTAATTTTACTGTTGAAATAACTCCAACCATGGCCCCACTAGATGGCACTGACGTTTAACGGGCCTTGACATTTTTCCGATTTTTCTGTACTAAACCATTGCTACTACGATCCGCTCATGCATCTACCAATCAGTGTCAACGTTTCAAAGTTTGTTTAGTTTCGATAGGAAGTCGCCCATTTTGACCGCGAGAGGGGCTGAGAGCATTTCCTGCATCCACCAATCAATGGCAGCTTAATATAAACATGGTGTCCCTTTAGCGTCCTCTTTGTTGCCATGAATTTCAACGATTGTCACAACATATAAGAATTAAGTGGGACCATACGCCAACAATGCATTTGTAAATATTTAAATCTATTAAATTTAGTCCATTTATTAATAAAATATTTACTTTAAATGGTCATTTTCACCCTATTTTAAGGCACTACAAAAGTTCTCAATACTTAAATTACTATACTAATGCCTAGAGTTAGCTGCATAGCTTAACCTGCTTGCACTGAACATTTTGGTATAATATCTGAAGCTCCTGGTCCCTGCAGCTGCACACAAATCAAAATTTTGCTGAAACTTCGTACAGTACCATATTCGAAATTATGACTGTTTCAATGTTCATAGTATTTTTTTTAAAGCCAATTTCGGTTTTTCGCTATTTTGATTCCTCAATCTTCACACCAAAGTCACAATACATAAAAGAAACAGGGGATCACAATGCATGCTGTTCAGAGTAATTAAAATAATTTTACAAAGTAAAAAAATTTTTCACATACTCTTTCAGAAGCACAACAGATTTTTACAAGGCCCCAAGGCTGACTTGCCGATCCTCTTCCTGCTGACCTTATTAGTCACCAGGGTCCTTCCTCGGTGGACTCCCATAGCTAGAGGTCTTTTCGAACATCATTCAACCATCATCCTCTACGTCTAGTCCCTTCATATGTCCGTTAATTCTTTTCCAGTTCATTCTTGGATAGCAAGTACATCTAGTTTCTACTCCATTTTATTCTATCACATACTCTGGCTTCATTTCCTTATTTCTTCCATGTTCACTGCATAACTAAAAGAAAAATACAATCTGTTACCTAAAGGTATTTGGAAAAATAAAATGTTAAGTAATCAAAAAAGTAACTAGGAAGAACAGTTGTATACAATAAAATATTATTTCTTGTAAATATATGAATTGATTAAAAAACTTTCCTCTGACTCATCATTTACATTAATCATCTTACTAAGAAAAAATGTATCTTGGGTTTCAGAGGCCAATAGCTATAATTAAAAAAGTTAGTCTGTCCGACTATACCTGGTTAGACCTATAAAAAGCCAAGGGTGAAAAGGTTAAATCTTATTCATTTTTATTTTTAAATTGGGTTGCACAATAGACTAGCGCTGCAAGGTTGCCTGTTTGATGTGAAGTGCACACTGCGCAATGTTTCACAAATACCTAAATGTATCTCACAGTTACGAGAATTCTCCCGCAGCACGACATTTTTTAGGAAATCCGCACTGAAGTGCACATAGGCTTTGCGATTGGCTTCTTTTTTCCTCGAAAAACTAAGAACGCCGAAAATAATATCTTTTGTGGTAAATACATCTGATGCAACAAGAAAATCTCCACGAAAAGCAAAAGTGCGGACAGAGTAATTTTAACCATCTTATTTACAGCACAACTTCAATCATTCTCGAAATCTTTCCCGGTAATAATTAGTAGAGTACAGCATTTTTGTTAAACTGTTGACAGTTACTATGGAATTAAAAGCTAGCACCATCAGCCCTGGGTTAAGGGCGGTAACTTAAAGTTTAATAATGATGTCAAAAGAATGCTGTACTGTACTAATTATTATCGGTGCTAAGGGCGGTTACTTAGCCCTTAAGCCAGGCTAAGGCAGAAATACGTGCACTATACTAACAGTCCGGTTATGAAATGCAAAAAGACTACAGTTTCGTCTACCACCTAAACAGGGGGATGTGGCTTAGTTAGAACCAAATGCAAAATTCTTGCTGTGCGGCAATCAGAAAACCAACATTTCGAATATGCTCCGCTGCAATACAGGGAAAATTCAGTAAATTGTTAAATCCTCTCCATATCCAGCATTTCATCGCAACAAAACACACCACAGGAAAAAATACTAAAAAGCAATCTTACAGTTAATATCGTAGCATCATACTTACAAATAGCTCAAACTCGCTAATATGATATGCATGAGCTTTTTTCTTTTCTGGTATTGACTCTCTGAAAGCTGTTCATCGTTTCAAGATCAGGAGTTAAGGTTAAAACCACAAAAAACTGCATTGTTAATAGAGCGAAGACCTTGTTCAAATCTGACAAAAAACCACGTTGTATGGTTGACATCATGAGCCATTTACGAATTGTTTTGACAAATGAAAATTTTGCCGGAGCAGCTTCAGCTTTTTTTGCCATGAACTGCGAACTTCACCGGAGCAAATGCAGAAGAAGGAGGGAATCATATTTTTTAAAGAGTCAAAATGTTCTCCTTAAAATGTTATAGAAAGGCAGAGACAACTTCTCGTTTTAGGTAATTTTCCGCTGTTGTATCTTTAACATTTCTGTCATGATGCGTTTGAAGGAAAGAATGGTTTTGCTAAAAATCAGTGGTGGTGTTCATACTTAATACGACATTCTTCTTGACATGTAAGGGCGAATTGGACATTAGGGTGGGTCGAAAACAGGAAAATTTCGAGAAGCAACTTCTAATAGCAAAACAAAGTTGTGTATTACCATCCTAAACATGGGAAAAAAAATATGTTTCCAGATCGCGCATTGGCAACAAAGTTTAAATATGGTAACTGGTCCTATTTTCAAATATTTTTTTAAAATCTAAATGTTCGAAATTTCTTCTAATACCGTTTATCATGCTTCCTTTTAATACTTTCTACATATATCTTTAAAAATATTTGCATTCCTTTACAGTTTTATTTCGAACATAAGCCGCAAAGTTTCGTGAAATAAATCTCAAATCTACGTTCTTAGCTTACTTTGCACATTGCAGTATTTCTTCTTTTAGATTCTAATTAGATATTTTTATTTACATTAAATGTGCAATATACAACTCTTTGATAGAAATGCAATATTTAATTGCATTATAAATACAGAACCAACCACAAGTTGGTGGTTCTACTTTGTGTTTCAGACCTGCAGTTTCCAAGAAGACTAGTTATTAACAGAACTTATAGGGTAAATGCTCCAGTAGTCGGCCATTTTAGAGATTAGTTGATGAGTTTTGTTAACCTATAAATTTCAGCTATCAATACAGCAACAGAAAAAATGTAAATCTTTAGGCTGTATCTTTCTGATAATGATTCACTAACTTATTTCTGGAATAAAAATATTTTTATTTTTAAAACCAAGCTACTGTTAATACGAGAAAATGCTCCGGTAGTCGGCCATAGAATCCCAGTGCTCGGCCATGCATGAGCCAGTAGTCTGCTGTTTCATGAGGTGTAGATGAAAAAAAAATAAACAAAATTGAATACGAAAGTTAGAGCACAGCAGTGTACGTAAAAAAATAATTATTTCAGTAATTACGAAAGAGTTTTGCATTCTGGATGTCTTCATGACGTTTATCTTTATATTATCTTCTAAACTGCAATCAGTTTGAATATGCATCTCATGCAATATTTTTATTCTTATTATTTTCTACATCAGCGGTTCTCAACCTTCGGGGGGTACAAAAGAATCTCAAGACTGGGGGAGGGGGTGTTAGGGTAAAAATATATGCATCATTAATGTTGTGAAAGTAACTAATGTGTACGCTAACCTCACTTGGATCCTAAATTATCTCAAAAAATTGTATTTACTTCTTTTCATCTTTGATTTCATATGTTCTAGTAATAAGCTGTTCAAAATAAAGCTTTGAACAGTTAAGTTAAATTTCGTGTGTGAAACTATCTAGATTTTCCCTTATTTACTAGTTTTCGGCAATCCATATCAGCTCCGGTTTCGTTTCCAATTAGATTGCTTGTATTAATCACGTACGGGGGAGGGGTGGTGACCTCATGTTAGTCTTCAAAGTTGCTGCAGAGCCTGAAAGTTTAAGAACCCCTGTTCTACATCATAAACTAAAATGATATATGCTGCGAAAGAAGAAATTTGATGAATGTAAAAGACCCTGGTTAAACCGATTTTTTTTTTTGGAGGGGGGGGGGGTTTAGACGCATTTTGAAAACTTACAAAACACGAGAATTTGGACTCCTCCCTCCCCGGCACAAAAAGGTTTCAGTGTTAATTCTTTATGTTAACATTAAGACTGAACAAAGGAGTTGATAGAACTCATGACCGATAAAAGCGAATTATTGATCGATATTTGACTAGTCTATGTTCATTACAACAAAACATACGAAACACAAAATTGAAATTGCAGTTTTGAAAACAATTTCACCTCAAAACAGTAAAAGTAAAAATCCTTTTACTTAAAAGGATTGGCAATCAACGTCACGTTTAAAGCAAAATTTATCATAACACTGGTACTTGACAGTACGTTGTGACTGAACTGCAGTAATATGAATTATGTTGGCTCGTCCGTGCTTTCAAAGTTTTTAGGCGGGGGGGGGGGCACATTGTATGAATTCAGTTCATTTGAAAGGAAAAAGCATCAAAATGCAAGCACAAATGCATAATTGAATTATGTTGTGAAAATCTAGAGGGGTAAATTCGCCCCCTCCCCCATTGATTGCCCAAGTGACAAACCTGTGTGTAGGTTAATTGAAAATTCAAGCATTAGGGGCGTCATGAAGATAATCATACATTCTTCAACAAGAATATTAGTAAACGATAAATAAACTAAATTGGAATAAGTAGCTACGTATAGCAATTTTGAAGTTAAGTCAGCATTACTTTAAAGAAATAATTTTTGATTTCCTACAGAAGAAAACCCAAGGAAATTAATATTTGGTTGTGGAAGCAGTAATGGAAAGTGTTACCAACATTTAAAGTAATTAGCCTTAGTAAAATCAAACCATAAACGTAGGATGGTTTGTTAAGAAAGACGATAAATCACTATTTTGTAAGGACATGTTAAGTAATAGAACATTTATTCAGTAATTTACCGCCCTATAGCCAGGGCTAAGGCAGAAATACATGAAATACACCGCCAGCTCAGTCAATTCCAGCCGAGGACTGCAGTTTCGTGCTTGTTAGCACTCATCAGCCCGGCATAGGACTAACTGAGCTGGAGGTGGAAAACCTCTTAAGGAAGCCAAGAGTGCCAAACAAACTGGTAGCTAACATAGAATTAGCACTGACCAGACGAGTGACCGAAACAAAGGTTCGGTTCAACTCGAATTTTGAAGGCAAGTCAGGTATATTCAGTAATTTACCGCCCTATAGCCAAAGCTAAGGCAGAAATACATGAAATACACCGCCAGCTCAGTCAATTCCAGCCGAGGACTGCAGTTTCGTGCTTGTTAGCACTCATCAGCCCGGCATAGGACTAACTGAGCCGGAGGTGGAAAACCTCTTAAGGAAGCCAAGAGTGCCAAACAAACTGGTAGCTAACATAGAATTAGCACTGACCAGACGAGTGACCGAAACAAAGGTTCGGTTCAACTCGAATTTTGAAGGCAAGTCAGGTATATTCAGTAATTTACCGCCCTATAGCCAGGGCTAAGGCAGAAATACATGAAATACACCGCCAGCTCAGTCAATTCCAGCCGAGGACTGCAGTTTCGTGCTTATTAGCACTCGTCTAAATTACTGAATATACCTGACTTGCCTTCAAAATTCGAGTTGAACCGAACCTTTGTTTCGGTCACTCGTCTGGTCAGTGCTAATTCTATGTTAGCTACCAGTTCAGTGTATTTTATGAATGGGTGTTTAGTTTTTTTAACTTTAATTGTCAAACAATTTTGTTTATAGATTGGGTAGGAAACCATAAGTTAGAGTAACCAATTACTTTTTGCTTTTAAGTTTCTGTATTTGTTTTTTTTTTTTTTTTTTTGTTTTTTTGAAGTTTCAAGAACTATGTATTTTTAGTTTACTTTTGAATGGCCAAAATCATATTTCTTGATAACTGAACCTGTGATAAATGCGACGCAAGGGAAGAATACACGAGTAGTATTTACTACAAAAACTGCGCAACTTATTTGCGAGTGACACTACAAAATTACTACAAAAACTATTCTTTTCTTATTTCAATGTAATGATCAGAGTCCGAAACAGTTTTAAATTGTTGGCGGCAAGATTAATTAAAGCAGTAAAACGCTTCTAAGGTAAGTTCAGGCTGATTTTCATTAGTTCAAGACGCCGGTAAGTGGGTTATTCTGTGCAAAATGATCAAATCAGCTGTGGCTGACATGTCACAGATTTAAGTGAAAATTTTTATTTAGGTAAACCATGCATATCTATGAAAGAATGCAAAGTACGGAAGTTTAAAAACTGTTAGTTGCTTTATTATTGAAATTAGAAGTTGATGCTTACGCTAAGCCTAAATTTTGAGAGCGTTGCAGCCAGTTTCTGACACAATAACTCCATAAGTTATAAACGTACACTAAAAAATAATTTTCTAATGTTCAAACTCAAAAAATATAAGTTAAAAACATACAGAAAAGCTCTAAAATCTTTTCCTTAGTTAATTTAACAGGATTTTTTTGATAACATCTAACACATAATCAAAAAGTCTTGAATATAAGATATTTATAAGAACTTACCGATGCCAGATCTGAAGTCGGTCCAGTTGGATTGGTAGTGAACAGTTGTCTTCTATTTGCACTTGGGGATCTTTGAATGTTCAAAGGCAGATACTTCCTTCGCATTTAAGTTGGTGCACTTTTCTTGGCCGTCTTGAAGATGCTACATCATCTTTGAAATCAAAGTTTTTGAGAAACTGAAACTACAGCATAACTCACTAATCTTAGTCTCTTTACGTTGAAAAGATTCTTCAGCTATTTTATCAGCATTACTTTTGTTTATTTATACAGACAAATTATCACTAACTTGTCTGCTGAATCTGCCATCATCCTGCTTTTTCCAACTGCCCTTCTAGTGTGCCAATTTCAAGTTTCTCAATTTCCATCTTATTTAAAGTACATATTTTTTCCAACAGTCACGTTTGCATTTTTGTCCTCGTTTGTTTGATCAGTAACTTCAGAAAAGGACTCCTAAGACATAAAACTTTTAAGGGAGAAACAGGCATTGCAGTTGTAACAGGAGAATCGTCCAGAACATCAATTTTTTCTTCAACTAATCCAACTTTTAACAGGTGAGATAATCATCCTTTCATACCCAAAATGTCCTAAAAGGAAAATGTTGGTCCAATCTTCACCCTCCATTTGAAGGTCAACAGGAACCAGGGAAGGTCCATGCAAACAGGAACAGGAGGTCCATGCAAACCAGCCACAGCTCACAGCAAGCCCGTTTAAACGCTCAAATTTTTGAAATACTCTATATACCAGATCAGGAAAATCTTTCTAAATACGAATTATTTGAAACTGAAACGAAATCGGGACTTTTAGCCATGCGAAGCATTTTTTTTTCCACATTTGTTCCGCCAGTGCTTTACCTCCTCAAATGTGTAATCCCCGCTATCAATGTTACAAGATGCCTAGCAAGACGTAAGACACAGAACAATTTTTCTTCGCTTCTCCAGCGCTTTGTTGTTTTTACGATGAAACTACCAATAGAAAAAACACTAAGACTACAAAAAAAATGAACACTTTCTTTCATAATGCCAGTCACATTGGTCCAAACTTCTTCATTCAACAATAGGAGGTCAACATAAGCGATAGACCATTCAAACCAGCCACAGCTGGCAACAGGCCCGTTACAACACTTTAAGCTTTGAAGTCTTAATACCAGAACAAGATATGTAATTTAATAAAAGTGACCGCCACCTTCAGCCTGATGGGAAGCAATAATATTTCTAGCAGATAAATAAATGAAACTTTCACTAGATACTTCACAGAAAAAATTACCTCCTTTTCGTTCCCGAGCCACATTTTTTCGAGTACTGCCTGTTCTCCCTTTAATTGCGGATGTGTAATCAAGATTATAAACAGTAAATTTTAAAAGACAATATATTTACAACATATTTCCAGTGAGAGCAGGGTTTCACAGTCCTATCTGCTATTAGCTGCCCTCAACTGGAGTAGAATTTTCGAGAACTGAAGTTCTTAAGCACACTGCTGGCACTTCTGATCCATTCCAGTAACAATGAGAAAAGGAGCCACAAATGACCCACCTGAAACAAAAAGTGCGGTATAAACTACAAAATAACACGAAAACTTTTGAGAAAACCCCAGAAATAATGTTTTTTTCCGCATTTTGACCCTTCCCCCTGTTAGATTTCACCACGCCCCTCTTTTTCACATGTCACGTTATGTTTCAGATGCATATTCTTATAAAAAGGCGTGCTACCCCCTCCCTTCCCCTAGTCACAAATGGTCATTATTGCAAAAATTACATTCCCTCCACAAAGCGCGACTTATTTTGTGAACAGCCTGTGTTAATAAATTAACATTGTGTTAATTCTACATTTTCAAACGGAGTTTTGTTTTACCCTCGACTTTTTTTTACTTTGAAATGATTACTAATACATTCTACACTACTGGGCTTTTAAATTTTTCTTTAGTTTTTTTGGTTTTTACGTAGTCTTTTTTATTTGAAACATTTCTTTTGTATATTCATTTTCTTTTAAAAATAATTTATTGTATATTTTTAATTAATACATTTTAATAATTTGATATCATGAGAAGCGTAATACAAAGTTTCTAACCGATATTTGACATCCGAGGCACTAGCGGTCCCAATTAGTTTGGATAATCGTGATTCTACGTAGTTGAAAATTAGAACCAGTTTTCAATAGTATTCAGTTGGTGTGAAAAAAACTTGGGGTAAGTGGAAAAAAACTATTACTTTACTCGGGGTTGTTTTTAAAAGTAAAATGATAGAGAGTGAAGTTTAGGTAACACATAAGATTTCTGCGCGTTTCCTAACAATTGCGCATGAGTCGTCATAACGACTTGAAACAACTTTAAATTTGGTGATCTCATTTTCCAGCAGGTCTACAAATGAGAAACTAACTCGTTTCGACCAGATTTGCTTGTCACGGGGATTGTTATTAAATATATATCTTTATAAATTTCACCTTTTCAGAAATTATGCGCAGTTGAGGGATACCGGTTACCTCATAAATGTTGTAATCCGAGTTATATGGAAACTTCTTAGTATTTATACTCCTATTCTTTTTAAACTTTAAACCTCGATGTCAGTTACACATGCTTGTATTTTACGTAGATTCAGGGCATGATGAATTTGCTTTAAAGACTTTTCTTAAATGAATTTAGAGTATACTTAGAGGATTCAGCGGGTAGCAAGTGACCTAAGGGTCACAAATGGAATGTTGTTGGTGTCAGGTCCCTAACTAGAATTTTTGGGATGGCGAACGTTCTCAATTTATCGAATGGAATTTGAAATTTTCTTGAGCAAAACACGAAACTTCGCCGAATAGAACTTCAAATTTTACCGAATGATGATCATTTTTCCAACTCTTCGGACGAAACTTGCCGAATAAAAAAGGCTTGAAGGACACAGTGATCAACCGAAACCTTTCATCGGGGACCCCCCTCGTCAAAATAAATGATTGATATTTAGATCAGAGGTGGTATAAATCGCATGTTTTTTTAGAGAGCGTAAAACTACAAACAAAATATGTTTTTAAGTTCTAAAAAATGCAATGTTAAAGAAAAAGCAGGTGTTTCACACTTATACAACCACTTACATTCCCTTCAACTCTAAGATTGCTTATTTTCAGATAAATAACTGGTATATTTCTTATTGTGCTTTATTTGTACCTTATTAATTTTTCTTACATATCATTTGCCTATTTTTTAGCAAAAGTCAATAAGTTCAAAGAAAGATTTGATAAAACACTGCAACTTGGTAGACTTAAACAATTAGTTACTTCAGGAAGTAAACCAATTATACAGATACAATTTAATATTAAAGTGAACGAAATCTTTTAAATCCTTTTTTTTTTGTCATTTTTTTATGGCGATGTCGAGTATAAATTAATAATGCTTCATAACTGGAGTTTTGGAATTGGTGATTTTACATTCACTTCAATTAACTCTTGTTTAAAATGTTCCTTTCGTACCTAATATCACCGAGTAATTAAAGAAAAAGTGAAAACACTACATTTAACTCCTTTGGGAATATTTGTGTTCATCCAAAATGCGTTTTCTTTCAATTACGCAAAGTACTATTTCAGGCAGTCAGAAGCAAAGGAATGCAAGTGCCAACATTAAAAATGGAGATATCCGGTACAAAAGAGTAGTTAAACATTTGTTTTGAGACAAGAGAGTACTAGTAGACCTGGTAGGTAATGCTACGCAGCAAGATATTTAAAAAAGATTCAATGCAAACCTCTTTAGGAGCGCAACTTTAAACTAATTGTACTCAAAACTTCAAAAATGTACAGTTAGATCCCTTTGCTTCTACTAGCCTCATTTACGCATTAATTTTATTAGAATCAAAGTAAAAATACATTTACTACATTTATAAACATGAGAATAACAATCATCGTTACCTACTTAATCAGATGAAGTGAAAAAGCCACGATCATCAAGGTTTTCAGGGTCTGGCGATCTGTTTGACGCCTACACGTCACTAGAATCCACTGTAATCAGAACCAGAAGATACATTAAGTGCTTGTAAGTAAAATATATCTAACATGAAAGTAATTATTTCCCTGTATGAATGCTCGGAACTAAATGAGAAGGAGTTATTTGCAGATAAAGAAGCCCATTCTTATAACCCTACAGTGGACAAATTGTGCATCTCATTATATACCGCCAAAATTGAAAGATTGACCTCATGGCGCTATTGTAGTGTTGGACTTAATACAAAAAGAGTTAAGTGATTAATTTCAACCCAAATAGCTATTAATTTTAATTGCATTTCATTTCCAAGCCCAGCACGTTAGCTCTTTAATAAGAGGCGGAGTAGCCCCACGGTCAATAGGTCCTCGGGTCCGTGCGCTGTTACGCATTGACACACGTGCCCGTACGAATTCTTGCACTCTTTGCAATTCTGAAAAGATTATCTAAAGTAGTTTTTATATTAAATCATTTAGGCAAATTAAGTAAAAATTGATTAACATTGTATTCAACATGAAATGATTCAAACATTTTGTATAAATATATCTTGATGTTACACCGTTGAGCTTTGATAGCAAAATAAACCATTTCTAACCAATTATTTCTTTATACGGGAGGTGAGAAATAATGAGCTCAATCTTTTCTAAAATAACGACTATCTTAAGACAAACATGTAACTTCAAATCCAAATTAACTTAGATAAATATTTCAAACTATGACTGTATTTAAAAACTGAGACCATATTCATCTGCATTAAAATAACATTCTTCCTAATGACATCCAGATTTTTTTTAATCACCAAAATAGAGGCCCCTCGCAGACCATTTTAAAGACCTACTCTGTAAAAACGAAGTCGACTCGACCTATAGCACAAGGAACTTTATTAATCGATTACTGACCTAACATCATTGTGTTTGATCGAATAGAGCAAGAGATAACTGCTTAGTAGGCAATCAATTTAAGCACCAATTCGTTTCCATAAGAATCACTTAGGGCTACTCATTTGACAGGAGACGAGAGGTTGAACTTAACATAGGATTTAGGGTACGACTCTTAGTAAAATATTCAATTCGTAATCTGCATGCAAATACTAAGTAAACTGACATGTTTTGGAAAAAAAATTAAATCAGTTGTCATATGAAGAATGTGAAAATAGCCTCTTTAAATGACTTTATAAACAAAATGTTACATTTGATACTTGCCTCGCATCTCTAACGCAATCAGAAACGCCTGTTATTATTATTATTATCGAAACGGTTCTTAAATGTGTATTAACTACTGTATTGGGATAGCAAAATTTCTTCACCTATGACCTCTGAAGGGTGTTTTTACCCTGAATCCACCCCCCTTTGCTCTGCCACTGCCTCACGTGAAAAATAAAAAGTAATAAAACAATAAATCTACAGTTATTTATGATAATCTTCGTCCAATTGCTATTACATTATAGCACATAATACTGCATTTAATGCAGTGCATTTTGAAAAAAAACTAATCTGTTTAATAGAAATAATTTAAAAAATGAACCAATTGGCATCTGCAATGTAAGTTCCCACATTTAGTTGATGTAAAATAATTTCATTCAATGATGTCGAACTCGATTGGGTTTGGTTTCTGTTTCAAGAAACTTTTATTCGGCTCGAATTTTTGGCACAAGAAATATCACCCGGGCTCGGGGGACTTCGTTCAAATTTTTTGGGTTCGGGCTTCTAAAACGAACCCGAACTCATCCCTACATTCATGACAACGCCCACTGCACTTATCTATCCCGACTGGTTCCGATGCATTCGAAGCGCTTCCACTTCCTACTTCTTTTTCTTTATTATACTACCGTGTGGTGTTCTGATATGGCTGTTCTACAAGCAATCGAGAAAGGCTAACAGCAGCTGAAAATTCCGTAGTGGCAAAAGTCGTAATCAACTCTAGCTTCATTGTGCGCCTTAAGGGAAGTAGCCGAAAGCGCTCATCTGATTACAGCGCCCATACCGATTAAAGAGTCCATTACGGAAGATAAGCTTTGTCTTTCGGGAGAAAAAGCGTTGCATGCTCGTTTCCCTATATTTCTTAATTTCTTTTCTGAGTGGTGGGAGCTAGTCAGGCTATTGTTATAGCCTTCACTCCCATCTACTCAATCAGGAATTTTCAAATAGACAGGGTGAAATATACTTCTGTTTGTAATTTCTTTCCTGTTATTTTACTTGTGAAACGCATTTTTTGTAAAAAAAAAAATATTACCTTGATTGAAATATAATGAATTGAATCAAATATTATGGTATTAAAACACTGATTGACAACCTCACTCAATTTCTTAAATATGTTACCAAAATTGTGCAAAAAACATTTTGAACATTTACACTTCACTTGTTAAAAATGATAAAACCAAGAAAAGCGAACCGACTTACGGGCAGCGGCAGCATCCGTGTTGGAGAAAGATAGCCTCCTTTGAACAGATGACCACCTTGGACCTGTAACACGCACAGCACGTGCAGCACCGGGCAACAAAAAGGATGATTGTGCAGGAGAGGCGATGGGGCTTTGTGGAGGAGAACTTTGAGCAGATACAGAGTCATTAATCGGGGATGCTTGAAATGATGAAAAATTTTGGAACGATGAGCTTGCGGAAGAGGGTTTTTTTCGGCGGGCCGGATCTTTTGGTGAGGCGCGGCTGGTGGACTTGGGTGAAGAAGTTGACCGGGGAGATTTTGGAGAAGGAGTTTGACGAGGAGAAGATGTTGGTGGCCTTCTTGACGTAGATGGAGAGGAGGATGAACTGCTTCCTGAAGATGAAATAGAATGAGCGCGTCTCACTTTTGCGTTGTAATACCGCTTTGCTTTCTCTGTTTCTGCTCCCAGTTCATTCCCGGTTTTGATGCACTGAGCGGAAAGTTTTTCCCCTTTTGCGATTAATTTCTTGTATTGGTTCCAAAATTTTTTGCTAGGACTTTTCCTCTTTATTTTAGCACTTGAGACGGACGAGTCGTAGCTTAACCTGGAGGGTGCTTGGCGTGAACGCGGAGATCTTCTGGGTGACTGCCCTTGAGCTTGCAGTGGGTCCTGTGGGTTGGCAGGAGACGCCACAGGAGAAGCCACAGGTGAGAGCTGGGCCAGTGACTGCGAGTTAGATGGAACAGGAGACTGGTTTTCGCTGCCATCTGCATCAGGAACTGAAAAAGTTGGAACTACATTATGACTTCTGTGGTAAATAAAATATCGTGTCAAAACTTTGAGCGCACTTAACCTATCATGTCGAAGATTGCCACTCGGTGTATGGTCTAATGAAACGATGAAAAAAAATCTTAAATATTTTGCGTGAATTTGTTGATGGCGAACTTTCTTAAAGATTTGAAGTTATAATTCGCCAAAGAAAATGCGTAAGGTTGACTATCTCTACATTTTCCACTAACATTTACTTTTCTTTCCCTAATAAATCTCTTTCTCTGGAACATTTGGATACAAACTGGTTAAAATAACTCCTTTAAAAAGGTTACGTGACACATTTTGAAAAAATTTTATTAAATAGTTAGGAGTTTTGAAATCTTTTGCACTGATTCACCATCTATTTAATAGCTAGTCTTAAATTGCTACAATTCAAAATATTCTTGGTCAAATTTTACTTTTTTCAAAACATTATGCACAAATATCTAAGCTTTAATTTTTATTCCGCAATTTAAAAAAATACACAATTCAATTAAAAATATAGACTATTTGAAGTAAAAATTTCGAAAAATATGAAGATACTTTTTCAAAAAAAACCACGTTTTTTGCAGTAAACTTTTCTTTTCAAATTCGCCGAATAAAAGTTCAAATAAAATGTTTGATGATACGCTCCAAATTTCATTACTTTATCAGTTCATGACTTATGCGAGTTTGAATGTATAAAATCGGGCAAAATTGCATTATGGAGAAAAACGCGTTTTAAATTTCAAAATTAAATATAATATCAGTTAAATGCATTAAAAAGAAATAATAACTCTTGTTTTATATAAGATAGAAACTGAATTCAAACGTCCTTTCAAGCAGAAAAAAACAGAAGTTTTTAAATGATGAAAAAAAATGCATAATTTGACGATTTGTGTCCCGAATCTCCTTAAACAAATTATTGTGAAAGTGACAACTACAATTAATTTTCTTCCTGAAATGTTAATTTCCACTGGGAATATGCCACTAGTTTCAGTCAAAAATCGAGTTTCTTTGGATATTCGGTGTGTTTCACCATCTTTTCGCATGAAGTAGTTCATAAGAGAAAAATTTTACCCAAAAGTAGATATTTTTATATCGGTATCTTTCAATTTATTTTTTATTTCTTTACTTATTTGTTAGAATTGTTAAAGTAAGACAATCAACGAAAAACGTCATGTATCAAAAAATAATGTACGTAATAGGGCAGCAAGGATCTTGATTTTCAATTTAATGTATTCCTGAGAAACAGACCCCCCTTAAAAACAGTCCATCCAATACACAGCTAAGTTTTTAAAAATGCCATCATACAAGATTTTAAACTCCATTAAAATTTGAAAAATTTCCGTCAACTAAATTAAATTAGAAGATTCACCAACGTACAAAATAATCTCCCAAATAAATGCAGGGTGCCTGTCTACCAAAAGACTTACGGAGCTTTGAAAAAATATCCAATTTCAAGCACACCAATTTCAGTTCGCTTTTTTAACATTAGGTAGAGAAATGGTAGTTCATACCTCCACCCTAGCTTATGACAATTTTTAATTTTGACACTTATTTTTGAAAACATATGATATTCTGGGAACTTAGTTTCTGCCATTCTATTCACTAGCAAAGTTAAAGTTATAATAAAAACCCTTTACTATTCTGTTTTTTTTTTTTTTTTTTTTTTTTTTTTGACACGTTATAATACAAATGCTATAAACAAGGACGTTACTTACTTGCCCCGAATTTTGAAGTCCATAGAGATTTAAGGGACTCAATAGCTGCAATAAGAAAAATATGCTTAAATATAAAGTCATAGTTTTACCTATATTTTCAACTTTTCTTGATAAATATTCAAGATGAAAACTATTTGCATTAACAGTTAACAAATGTATTGAATAATTACTTTTACCATTGCAGGATTATGTTTCTTCACCAGGGGTATTGAGATAAGTTGGAACTATCAATTCGAAGTTTTAAAAAGCAGATTTTCAAATCACAATTCCTTTTTTTCCAAAATGAAGTTTTAGTTATAAAACAGATAAAATCAAGATGTGCCATTGCAGGGCCATAACCAAAAAATAATTTCGGAGAGGATTGAAACACTTTCATGTGGAGCTTTGCGCTATTCGTGCAAATGTTCAAGTTGTCGGGGTATCTATTATGAAAGCGTTTAATGCAATTAATATACATATGAAAGACATTTGATTTTCTTTGGAAATCTTTAAATATAAATGAACATTTAAATGTCAAACCGAAATTTTCGGGGGGGGGGGTAACCCCAAGAGTCCTATTCCCCCTTGCATACGGCTCTGTACCATTTTGTAAAAGCTGCAATTAAAATTTTTTCTCGATTTCATTAGTTATGTTTTAGTTATTCTAAAACTAGTAGTGCTAATATTAATACTTGTATTTGAATTTTACTAGATTTTAAAACAAAAGCTAAACCCGTTCTCCATCTCTGTACCTAAGGTACGTTTAAAAAAATTATGGGCTGTCAATTCTATGCACGGGAGGCGAAAAAAAATCAGAAATGCTTGAATAAAAATACTCTGTTCGCATGCAATTTATAATGTACCTTACAAAGTTTTTGTGAGTAGTCAGTTTTCTGTCTTCTAATTAAGAAATGAAATGTATTGAAAAGTTATCCGTAAACACAGAGGAAGATTTAAAATATTTATGGTGTTCTTCAGTTGTTACAATCAGGTTGAAATCGTTAAAAAATTATATTTTAACTGCAGCTAGTTTAATTTTTCTTCTTGTCAGAAGTCCTCTCATCGAAAGAGTAGGTTTTGGTGTACCATGGTGGAGAAGACAGTTGCATACAAACAATGTCTTCTGCTGCTTGCGGTACAATGCAGTCATAGAAGAAAACTGTTTACACCAACTGCAAACTTTTTTACGTCACATAGTCATCAACCAATGGAAGCTGGTTTCGGAGGAGTGTTTATCACGAAACCATGCGATAGTGTAATGATGAAAAGAAATAACTGAGGAACAATTAAAAGCACATAGTAAAACATGTTTCTGGACGTATGAATTTTTTTCCCGCGTGTCCCCATAGTTGAAACATGAACTCAAAGGCTGTCGAAAGTTTAAGAAAAGCTTCCAAATTGAGCGAGTTTCGATGAGCATTAAAAGACATCTTTTATGCGCTTTGCAGATGGATGCTCTGCCACATGCAGACGGTGAAGCTTGGTGCTTTCAATTTCTCGCCGAATCTCGCTTTTTTAGCAGCTCTGCAGATATTCAAGACTTTTTCCCTCGGTAACGGGAGCCCAAGGGCAAGTAATTTTTGCATCGAAAATATATCTAGCTGAATATGCGTTTTCAATTGCTACCTATTTAAATTTTCATTCTTACATTAATCGTGTAGCTCCCTGGTTATTACTGTAAGAATTCAGAGAATTAGTACGTGGGAGAGAAAGTTTAAGTGACGGATCGTGGAGAGGCAATAAGTAAGCAAAGGTATGCTAATTTTTTTCAACCCGTGACATGCACATGTGGCGACAAAAGTGTCCCAAACAGTGAGAAGCAACTTAGTTCTTTATAATTTAAGTTCGTAACAGCAATAAACGTGAACTGTATTTAACAAATCGTCACTGTTTATGTAATTGGTTCATATTTTATTAACGACCAGCCGCCAGATATATTTAACTTATTACCCAGTGTTACGCGAGTGCTTATTAATGCCTTATAATTCATAGAATCAATTGGATGAATTATATACACAAGAACGGAAAAAAGTATCAACTCCAACTTCCTTTATTTATGTTACACTTGTTTAAAAAACTTCGAACTTTTTTTTCTTTTGAATATAACGTCTAAAACCTCCTCTGTATGGCTATTGAACTACAAACTAGCAAAAAAAGGTAGCCGCTCGTAATCATTTTATACTTGCGTTATTTATTTCCAGACACTTTTTTGTGACTTCTTGGTGCGATTTCAAATGTTACCAAGTTAGTGATAATCGTTTTGGGATATCTCGGATAATGTTCCCCGTCTCTGAAAAATGGTTTGTCACTAATTTTTGCCAAAGAGATTGTCTCCAAATGCTAAGATGCTTTTGGTGGTCATAAACTCATGCTAAAAGTTTTCATCCGAAATTTTTCGGAGGTAAATAGTAAAAATTTGGAGACCGAAATTGTGCAAAATGATCAGTTAGTGCAAGATCTGACCGGGAAACCCGAGAAACAATTTCTTGCAGTCATTTGCTTCAAAAACAGACAGTTGGAAAAACTTTTAAGTGCTTCAGTCATTAAAATATTTTTGCAAAACATTTGACGAGATTTCTGGTCGATTGGATAATACTTGTCCAATTAGCGCAAATAAATAAAAAAGCTATTAAATTGCATTAAAGTTCCATTAAAAAAAGGTAAGTCATTTAAAGTTCCATTGCATTCAAGTTCCAAGTCCATATATTATTTTCCAACCTTGTCGAGCGACTACGTTACCGTAGCCCTGAAACATTTACCTAACTTGCGGAAATGAAGCAGAGATAAAAATATTCTGGAAAAAATTTATTGCCTGCCGCACAAAACTTGTTTCTAAAAAAGCGAGAACAAAGAAACAAAAGGTCGCTTAGGAAATATTAATGTACTTGCAAATAGGAATAAGCTATTATACCGTTTAAAGCACAAAACATTTTAAAAGCACTTATGAATTGGGGAAAATGTTACTCTAAGATTTGGCTGGAGACGCCGCTTGACAGTCAGACGAAAAGCAGAAATGATCTACGCAATTTCAGCCATCGACATGGAGTTGAGATGATATACTAAATATTGAAATGGGTTGATAAAAGCCTTCAAACAAGGAACTAAACAGCTTATAACTCGTAATTTATTTACTAGCTGCATCGCCCGGCTTTGCACGGTCTACCTCGAAAATAAAAGTTGTCAATTTACATATGTTGATCAATCATGCTTCAGTTTGAGAAAAATAATACTGTAACATTTTCCGTCAAAATAATCATCCTCAAAGAAAACGGCAAATCAAAAATTCCCGAACAAATTAAACGCAACCGTCCGTAAATACAACTAAAATCCTAAAAAAAGGAAGATAAATCGCTAAATAAAAGGAGAAATTTTTAGATTGAAACAAAATTATAATTAATGACAGCCGAGAAAAAATGGGGCAACTTTCTGAAAGCTAATTTAAAATGAGTTCGCGCACGATAGTTTTCCGATATGAAAATGGAGTTCCATTAGGCTTAAAAGTGCTTTAAAAAGCTTTTGAATTTCCCAGTGATTTTACAGCTTTTTTTTATTCGAAAGAAATGAAGGAACGCTATGGGTGTTTTTCGCGAGGTTTCGAATGGCGCCAAAATTTAACTGATCGGATAACTATTTCGGCCAGAAAGAGCCATTTAATGCCATTTTCGGGCTTTAAAATTAAAATTCGAACGGTTCGGTTCTATTTTGGCGTTTGAAAAAATCCCGTACGTTCCTTCTCTGGTACTCAAGTACATTTCTGCTAAATTTGGTTGAGATCCGACTTAAACTGTGGATTTATATAGGAAACATACACACACTTAATATGTTCTCTATTTATTTATATGGATTTTTTCAACTTAAACATTTCGAACGGATGCCATCTTCAGTAGAAAAATTAGTGCTTCCGATGAGCATGATGCAGTGAGAAGCAAAGGGATGTAAGTGGACATTTTCAACTTTTGAGTAAAACTCATTTAAAGCTACGGCCCAAGGTAGGCTTTCATTGAATTTTTCTAAACCAGGCTGTATAGCAGCACCAACCAGGATCACTAGTACTTTCTCTTGCCTCAAGACAGGTTCACCTACCATTTCGATTGGTTATCTCCATTTTTTTATTATTTTGGCACTTGCATCCCTTTGCAGCTCACTGCCTCAGATAATGTTAAATATTCAAGTACTCTACCTCCAGATAAGGGAATTTGTGAAAATTGTGTCGCAGCCCACCTATGCGCCTTCCCTCCACATGACGGAACGAAAACTACCCTATGTAAATTCCTGAGCATCAAAGGACTTGTGAAAAATTTGGAAAACAAATCGACGTAAACGTCAGCACGGAGAATAACTACCAACTTGCTAAAAGTAGGCAAAGCTCCGAAAACTTTTGATTAGCTGTAAAATTATTCATTTAAATAAATCTCGGCTTTTTCTTTCCAAATATGATGCTACAGAAGGAAATATTCTCATTTATTATAACTTTTTTGGCGAAAAGAGAACGGAATTTCTGCCGCTGTTTGTACGAACTGATACTCTTTTGGGAAAGTGGCCAAAATTTTGCATTGGTTTCTTAATATTAAAGAACACCATTTTAATTAAAGCATAAAATATTGTACACAATTAAATACAATACAAAAAATTAGAGAAATAGCTTTCAGAAGTATTACTTTGGTCGGACTTCTTCACTTTTTTCTCCAGGACGGTGTTCCTCCTTTTTATCTCCTTCATGTCCTTTTTCATTTCTTTATTTTCGTTTTGAAGGGTCATGTTTTCCCCTTCAAGGCTCATCAAGCGGGCGTCCTTCTCCTTTTTGTCGGCTTCTAAATCAACAATGCGGGCACCTGGGGTATTTTCAAAAATTAAAAAATCAGAAAACAGGAATAATTTATATTAAATATACTACTTAAAAGTAAAATAATTGCTCATTTAATATGTCATTGATATTTGAAGGTATGATCAATTAGGCACTTTTGCTTTTTTTGCACTTTCTGTGAAAGGTTATAAAATTTGTGGGTCAATTTTTCAAGTCAGTTACTAGACATTCTATTGATATTAGATGCACAATTTAGTTTAAAAAACGAAACTCAGAACCCTCGTCTGCGTGGTGTATTCTTTTAACAAGGAGCATACTAATTCAAAACTTGATGGTTGTTTGATTTCGAATAAAAAACAATTGCCTTTAAGATATATGGCGAACAGTCAAATTCGTTAGCAGTAGCATAGTAACAGTCTTGCCTAGAAACAGATTTGACCGAAACAGCAAAATACCTTGCAAGGCTTACATGCGAATCTATATCAAATAAATGAAGGAACATAGAAAAATTAAAGGATTATATCAAAGCAAAATAAAGGTTAGGTATATTTTTCACATAAAATAAGAAAATCCATCCAGAACTAAAGGAACCTACTTTCTCATATACCAACAACCTTTTAGTATCGAATCAGTATTCTCTAAACAGCTAACACTGCCAATTAGGTTAACACACCTTTAATATTTTAAGTTGATTTCTACAAAACAAAATATGCTTCGCCCATGATGATAGACGAACATACGTAAAAAATGAATAAGCGAACAAGTTCAGTAGTGGTCTTCTTAAACAAGGCAGCTGGCAGAATCCATGTTAATTCAGCAAGAGGCGTAACATGGTCTCTGATTTTTTGAATTTAACATACGTTAAAATTCATAAAAAAATTTAAAAATGTTTTTTCGCCCAAGAAAATCCTTGGGCCGAGATATAGGCCTCCAAAGATTGCGGTCCTGTCATGATTTTTCACTTGGCATTTTCGTCAAAATTTTAAAGTCCATTACCTCAAGAACGGTGGAACATATTTTGTTGCTGTTTGTTTTATTTAAAAGGATATTTTTTCTTGTTTAAAAACATATGCAACATTTTGAAATATTTAAAAATACATTTTTACAGTTTATTAGTACCAGTGAGCACTACGTCCCCTGAAAAGCAGAGCTTCCACATCTTCGTTTAACAGATTTTAAAGGCATTTGAAAGAATGGGGGTTTTTAACTAATTTTTACGTGAAGGCAGACCTAAAAATTCAATTTTTTTTCCCGCAGCAAGTGGAAAGAAAACACTTTTAACTCTGACATATAGCGAAACTTTCATTTTGAGTCGCCATTTTATCCAGGGCATTGAATTTAGTGAGAACAAGATGGCATAGCGTTTTATGATTCTTCCGTCGCTACGCTGAAAGGTTGCGTGGGGAAATGCAACGAATCGGCTGGAAGCTGTTGTATTTTATGAACGTTTATTAAAAGCACAACATAAACAGTCACAAGCCTGAGCAAGAGTCTGCAGTTAAACCTGATATGCTAACCACGTAAAGCACCTTCCTTTTTCAGAATTTAAACATTAACACTATATACACAAACCAAATCAAGTACTTACAGTTCAAACTATTTTACCGTTGCAACATACCTATCTGTTTTTAATCATTCTTTTAAAGGCGCAATAGTTTTAGACATATTAGGAATACATTTTGTTGCGTAATTAGTCATACCTAAAATTCGCTGTAACTCTTTATTAGTGGGTATTTGCAAATTCAATACGGCTTTTACCTGGTCGGGATCAGGTTTCATACCAAACTTATTAAACACATGTCTAAGGTACTTAACCTTAATTACTCTAAATTGCAATTTATTTTTATTAAATTTGATATTTAACTTTCTAGCTCTTTCAATAACTATTTAAAATCTCATGTTTTGTCATTTTCCGCATAAATTAACAAATCATCAAAATATATTAATACACCAGGAATGTCACCAAAGTTAATTTTATTACAATTTTGAAACAGCTCGGGGACTACGGAAATCCCGAAAGGTAATCGATTAAATTTATAAACACAAACAAATGGAGTACTAAACTGACAAAGTTTACTAGATGCGCTATCAAGTTTTATTTGATAAAACCCATCTTTTAAATCAAGTACACTATAAACAGTTTTGTTGCACAACTTAGGTGCAACATTCATCCAACAGTCGGTATTAAATGATATTCTCATTTTATTACTTTATTTAAGTCTTGAGGATCTAAACAAACCCTAAAATAGTACCGTCTGGTTTTTCGACAGTTACTAAATTATTTATCCAACCATCTGGATTTTTAACTTTACTTATTACACCATCTTTTTCAAGCATATTTAACTTATCTTTTAGCTTTAACTTAACTGATTCTGGAACTCTTCTTGTCTTTTAACAAAACCGAATTCCTCACAGCCGGACACCCCAAGTATCGTTAAAGAACTTCGTTCACAATTCACAATAACGAACTCTAATCATTTAACGATATTTCCTACTTTACATTCTAACTTAAAATGACCTATTGGCTTAATTTGACTTCCACCAAATGCCTCCAACATTAAATTAGTAGGTCTAACATAATTAGTACAATTCAAGGAATTAAAAACCATTATTTTGGATAACGTTTACACTAGAACCTGTATCTAACTTACATATCAAACTTTTATTTCCTACTTCTATTTTATGCATCCAACATGAATTACGAGCACCATCATTAAAAACAACATCAACAATGAAATTCTCTTGAATCGAATTCACAGCTTTTGAATTATATTTACAGCATATCGCGAAATGATTTAGTCCCTTACATAAATTGCACTGTTTCCCTTACGCAAAGCACTGTCCTTTTGAAGGTCGCCTGCCACATTTCTTGCACAAATAACTAGAGTCACTCTTTTTACGCAACAAGTCAGATTTTGCCGATTCGTTTATTTCGCAAGGCACCGAGGATTGAAATTTCGTATTTCTTCCTTCTTTTTCTGTAGTCTTTTCTAAATAGGAGATTAATTTCTTCTTTCCGTTGTATACTATCAGACTGCTGCTTGCTCAGTTCTGCAGCTCTGCATATCTCTATGGCTTTTTGCAGGGATAAATCAGTTTCTCGCAGCAATCTTTCCTGAATGCTTCTACCAGTTATTCCCAAAACAATATGGTCGCGTAATATACTGTCCGCTAAAGTTCCATATTCACAATGCTTGATTAATTTTCGTAAATCTGTTATAAATACCTCACATTTCTCATCACGTTCTTGTTTACGACAATTGAAAATGTATCTGTCCACTACAATGATCCGTCTTGGGTTTGCATAATTCTCGAAGGCAGCTAAAACATCTTCATATTTACTTTGTTGGACGTCAGTAAGCTGAAATGTATTGAACAATTCCACTGCTTCCTCACCAACGCAATTCAGCAATATTGCGACTTGAATATCGTCACTTTTTTCTCAGCATAGCCTGCGGCTTTCAGAAAAATTTCAAAGTTCTGACGAAACCTGCACCATTCTTCGGCCAAATTTCCACCTAAGTTTCAGCTTCTTGGTTGTTTTATGGACGACTCTATTGCTTAAACTTAAACAAATTAATTTGTTCTATGCTCGTAAGTTCAAGTACGATGGCCCCATGTTGTATTTTATGAACATTTATTAAAAACACAACATAAACAGTTACAAGCCTGAGCAAGAATCTGCAGTTAAACCTGATATGCAAATCACATAAAACAGAAGCTGCGTTCTTGTTTTCATAAATAAAACTCCTATATTAAGTAAAGACTCAAAATTAAAATTTCGCAACATAACTTAAAAGTTCTCTAGCCACTTGTTGCGAAATTTGTTTTTGAATTTTCAGGTCTGTCATTACGTAAAGAGTTCCTTTAAAACACTCATTTATTCAAATGCCTCTAAAATCTGTTTAGCAAAAAAGTGGAAGCTGTCATTTTCATGGAGTGCTCAGTGGTACTAATAAACTGTAAAAAAAAATTTACATTTTAAATTATTTGATTTTTTCGACTTTTTTTTCTAAGACTGCGTAAAAAAACTAAAGCACATATTTCAAAATGTTGCAAATGGTTTTTTAAACAAAATTAAAAAAAAAATCCTTTCACATAAAACAAACCACGACAAAATATGTTCTATTGTGCAAGATAATATACTTCAAAAATTTTGACGAAAATCCCAAGTGCGAAATCATGACAGGACTGTTTATCTTTGGTGGCTTGTATCTCGGATCAGGAATTTGTTTTGGTCAAAAGAAAAAACATATTTCTTAATTTATGAATTTTGACATATGTTAAATTCACAAGAAAAATCTGAGACCACGTTACGCCCCTTGTTGCATTGACATGCGTTCTACCAGCTAATATTTTTTCCTACGAAAGATCCTTACTCACGTTTAATTAAAATAGAATCAAAATTTAAAATGCTCATCAAAACAAATAAAGAAATATATTTCGGGTAAAAAGAAAGGCCTTTGATTTTATTTTCCCCTTGTTGCCAAAAAATAATTAAAAAATAAAAATACCACCTAAATAAATTCATGATGAAAAAAGAAGTCTGCACAGTTCTTCCTGTTAAAATATATAGGGCTCCGAATTTCGCTATTTCCCGTTGCTTAGATTAGAAAAATACATCATGTCATTATGTTACAGTAGAGATCAAGGCTACGGAGTCTGAATTAACTGATTTTGTCGTAAAAGAGTAGAGAGAATCGAAGTTCTAATTCCAAGACTCCGAGTCTCGGTCGGTCATTTCCCCCTTGTGGCTCACTTTGTAAACCAAGCAGTATACTGTCAGCCTCTGTCAAGTTGAGCTCCGCTGCCCGACCGATTCAACGATTCCATTACTTGAAAGAGGGGCGAGAAAAAAACGGCTTAAGAACTTGCGGATTTAGTTGGCAGGTGTATTGCCCATTTAGTGAACAAAATTACTATACCAAACTATTAACAAGCGGTACAGGATTTTCTCGCCAATAGAAGGGTTGCAATGGTAGCCCTTCCACGCTCAACGATGCCTCTTCTTACTGATTTCTCTCCCTTGAAAGAAATGGACTTGTTCAAAGCCATAGCTCAACTTGTCGGAGCTGAACAGCACATGTTCAGCAAAACTGCATGAAATATGTTTTAGTTTTCAAGTTATCACGCACATAATTAAAAAATAAAAAACACATTTTAAGAAAAGCGGCTTTTAAATTATTTTTTAAGATAAATTACAAAGTTGTTTTCATTATTCAGGACTGGAAAACAGTTTGTGTTTTTTTTATTGAGAATTTTGGATAAAGTATCCTAAGTCGTATATTCCATAAATATACATAATCATCTTCCTCACTTAATAAAAATCATGGACATTATTTTGTTGCAGAAGTTTACTTTCAAAGAAGTATCAAAACTAAAGTCAGTTACACTAAGTTAAGAAATTGCTATTCATACCATAGGTGCCCGGTGCCTTAGACCGAAATAAAAAAAACCGATCATGAAGCAATTCTAATTGTGCCACTAACAGCAACTCAGTCACAATCCAGTTTGTCTTCCGGTTTCGAAAGTACTCTTTAGTAACACTTCAAAAATATTGGAAGGAGTATGCAGAATCAATAAAGGGTGAATTCAAACCAAATTTCCCTCCAGTGGTAGATTGGACCAGTGAACTGCTCCGTAAAATCTTTAGCTGTAGAAAATTTTATTAATTACCCATACTTTTATCTGGAGATTGTGTTAATATCTTTGAAGCGCCAAAAGTGACTGCTAGATCTTCAGAAAGGGCAACACTAATGCTACACATATTTTACTGAAAGAATGGAATGTCACTGAATTTGCTCAAGCAATACACTTGGACACAATGTGCGTAAACACTGGCTTTTTAAATGGTGCCGGTGTTGTACTTAAAGGAATACTTAAACCTAAATTTTCGGCTCGTTTGTCGGAATGGAATAGCTCTCGCAAAAATATTTAGTTTATGTTTTGGTACTTGAATTTTTTAGACAACTCTTCTACAAGATAAAATATTGTAGAGGCTAGTCTACACGGTGTTGCCATACACGTTAACTAAAACAACTTTTCATTTTCCGTATTTAAGATACAGGAAAAATCGTGAGACATGTATTATTAATATTTTGAAAATGACTCACCTAACTGTTAATTTTCTCAGTGAATTCTCTGTTGACAATCTGCAAACATTCGCCCAAGTATTGCTTCTTTACGTAATCAGCTATGAAAGGGAAAAAAGGACATTAAAATGGAGAACATGTGAGTAAACATTTTAACAAATTGAAATATAAACGCTTAAGATTTAAAAATAAAACATTTTTTAAAGACATTGTGTGGATGAATATTTAAAAAAGCACTAAGGACAACGTTTCAGTAAAAGCAAAAAATTCTTCAGACAATTGTTGACACGAAATACAATAAACGAGCTTAACTACTTAAAACAGTTTTTTCGGAAAAACGTTTGACTTTTCTTCGAGAGCAACAAAAAAAAAAATCGTAGGTAGTGTGAATTTTTAACGCTTTCAGTTGTGAGAAGGGGATGACTTTGGAGTGGAGAGTATTACCAAGTGTATGCAAACAAACTGTAAACCATTTCATTACATGTCTATTCTGAATTTTAAGATGTTAAAATCAAAATGATCACACTTAATAATATTTGATGTCTAATAAGGAAATTTTTGGATGTACAGAGTGACCTCCCATCGATGTCTCTATGTCCATGATCCAACAACAATTTTGCCCATCTATTTTTACCAGATTGGAACTAAGACGGGCATTAGAAATAAAATCATGCGGTACGTGAACGCACGTGTCAAACATGGGTAAATTCACTAAGTGGTTAAAGTGCTTCCAAAGAAAACAATGAACCGTTCTAAAGCTCATATTATGAAATTCATAAAGCTCAGGTATATGCATTCGTTAAAAATTCGAACTATTGCAGTGTATTACGTATGTTTCCACTTTGTAATGTGTCACTCGTATTTAAGGAATTGTGTGTAAAATTTAAAAATTCAGGCCTCTTGCAGATCGAAAAAAATTAAGTCGCAAGCTTGAAATTTTACGCTGTAACTTGTGTTAGGAAGTTATAAAATTTTCCCATACTAAGGCGCGAAGTTCAGTGGAATTTAAAATATTTTGTGAATACTCTTTATTTGGTATTTTTTCTAAAAATCTCAAATTCAAGTACTTTGCCACAGCAGAAGACACTAACTCAGAGTCACGAAATTTTGCACAATAATGTTAGGGAGTCTCAAATTTTCCGCACTAAGGCTAAGTGCTTTGCAGAATTTCGGCCCACTATCGTACAATAAACAAGCCTGTACAGTAAATATGTACAACTATTGTCCGTTTTTCAGGAGAAGGAACTTGACTCCTCCCTCGTCACTTGGTATCCGATGATCCTATTTTGCCGTTTTCGGCAGAAGGTATGTTTAGATCACAGCATTTTGTTGTAAAAGTTGCAGTTTTTAAATTGTAAGAATAACTAAAATGACAACACACAAGTGAAGCAAGTTATGTAAAGGACACTAAGACTTTTTTTTACGCATTAAAATGCACGCTCAAGTTAAAGATGTCTGGTTTCGTCTCCTTAGAAGCGCGTGGATTGTTTACCGATCACCCCCGCGTAAAATTGAATTCTGCGTTCGAGGAGGCGTGGCGGAGTGCCCTCTCGTAAAAACTGACAATAGAGTTGCAAAGGAAACTAAAACCAGGATTTTAGGGAAAGATTTAGAAAATTCCAGGGAATTCAAGAATTTAAAGAAAGGAAAACTTTGTTTATGTTAACCCTTTTCCTACAAGATTTATAAATTAAACTTTGTTAACACTGTAGATTAAATAATGTTTTATTAGAAAAAATTTGCCAAATAGACTGCTTATGGTTACACTACACTGAAGATTTTTTTCATTGGTTAACAATTCTGATTGCTTTAAATGTTTAATACGTTTATAAACACTTCTAATCTGTATTTAACCATTTAAATTATTTGTTTCTTTAGCACCCTTTAATAATAGCACTGAGATAGTCATATCATTTATAATTATCGCGCCAGCAAGAGTTGCTTAGGAGCAGTAAACTCCCGATTATCGACGGCGGATTATCCGCCAAACACATGTTCAATTAAAGGAAGACAAACAACGTTAGAAGAAGCACAAATTTGTCACTTCATTTGTCATTGCTTCTTCTAACGTTGTCTTACTTTACTGTTCAGCACAAAGGTATATTTATCTTACATGTTCAATTCTTTTTACGTCGATGATTAGCTAAATCTAGATAAGTGCACACATTTTCAAACAAGTGCAAAATCCATTTTTAGACATTCCAATTATTTCCTTTCCATGGCATCAAACCTTTACGTATGTGTTATCCATTTGCAAAAAGAGATTTTTATAACATTCAAGGGCAAATTATCAAAAGGGAATATTCATTTTCTAAAAATGATCAGGAGGTGAGAAAACGAATTAGGGTAGAGCAAAATAGTTTTATCAACTTCTATGGATACAGAATTGAGCACGAAAGCTCAGCAAATCATAGCCCAGAGTACGAAAGATCTAGAAAAAACAAATAAAGAGATATCGCCATCTTAATTTTGGATATGTGCCCTTTTGAACGAAAACCTCAATGTTGAGAATTCCAATTTCACCAAAACCCTAATAATTCAACTTCGCATATTCCTTTATCAAAGTACTGTAGTGGATTAAAATTTGAGGATTTTGGAAATCTGTTCCTTTGAATTTAAAAGTCTTCGTACTACAGATTCTTTCAGGATATGTCCCATTTTGTTCAAAACAAAACGTGCAGAGGACGGATTTGTTACCTTTTGATCAAAAAGTCACCTTTTACCCTTTAATAAAACAGGATTTTCTCCGTTTCGATTTCTTGAGAGTAAGTGATTTGAAAATTGTCATCTGAAAGATTTAGAAAATGTCATAAAATGATTTTTTTTCTACAAAGTTTATATGTTCCCTTTTGATAAATTACTCATTTAATACATTTTTTATGCAATGGTGTCATTTTTGCTATTGTTTAAATGGATCGGAGAGTTATTGAACTTCCTAAAGCCATTGCATTCATTAGTATCGTGTTTTACTTTGCGGACTATCCGCGAATTTCGATTATCCACGGTTACCATGCTACTCGATTCCGCGGATAATCTGGAGTTTATTGTAGGATAATTCCATGGTAACGGGTGTGACGTTCAGACACTTTTTCCTGGTAAATCAACATTTTGAGCACTAAATCAGTTACCAAATACTATCGAAGTATTTTTATCATGTTTAACAATGCATTTGCTTGATTAATCGAGTTGAAGCAAAACTGTAGGACTATTCAATTTTTTCAAGATTTTTTTTAAATCTTATGATGTGTGTGACGCTTGCTAGACATTAGTTTTCACTTGAACTCCTATTTCTAGAAATAACTTTGAGTTTAATTTTTTGTGACTATAGCATTTTCCATTAAAAGACGCTCAAATGGAACTTAACACAAGATATTTATGATGAATTTATTTTTTACTAAACAGGAATTTTTGTGTCGTGACGGGTGTGACAAAATTGGTGACGGGTGTGACACCGTGCAAATCTGCTTTTTGGATGAGCAATTTCTAAAATAATAGTGATCAGTACAGATGACAAACTTGACAGTAGTGAATATAAATTACATTTCATAAAAAAAGGCTAGTACTAAGTGTACATTTCGTTTAGCAGGTCTTTAATGGCTGCTAACGAAATTAGGTCAAGTGTAGCTTTTTTTTTGGTACTTATAATTTATTGTTTTAAATATCAACTTTTGCGGGGGGAAAATCAACAGGGTCATCCGTTAATTTGTTTATCTTTACTGATTTTTTTCTTTTTGAAGTTAATATGTAAAACAGTAACAATACTAATAATGTAGTGCTTTGTACTACATTGCCTTTGGTGGTTAGTGAAAAATAAAAGCTACATCAAGTGTTAATATAATCTGACTGGGAGTATGATACAGCATTTGAGTTTCGGTGACAGCTGTCTTTTATAATGTAAACTTTGCAGTCTGTTCAGCTTAAACATCAAAGCTGCTTTCCCTAAAGTTGTCACTTCTCTGAACTTCATTAATTCTAACTTCAGAAGATATTCACTCAGTGTTTGCTTCAATATACAAATCAATTGTCATCTTCACTGCACAATTAAAATAAATGAAAAGCAGTTTGATTTGACTTAACCAAATTTGACAATGTTGACTGAATTTAGCCCCCCCCCCCTCCCACACACAAAATACCATTACTGTCGCATTTTATACAAAAAGGTAAAAAAATCTAATCTCATGTCAGTTGAACATCCCGTCATGGAAAAAGGCACTACTTTTATTGTTATATACATCATTTTTGATTGAGCTCCACTGCAATCGGAACATTTTTTCACTTTTCAAGGTAAAGACAATTCCGTTTTCAGATCAGTTACGCTAGGATTGTAAAATGTCCCATGGAGCATTCGTCATGATGCAGTAACTTACTTCCATAAGGGAGCAAATTGCATTATCTTTTAATCATGCACAACTTGCAAATGTGATCATTGGTTAATGAGACTTTATATTTGATTTTGAGAACCTGAGTCATAATTTTGGCTAAAGTTTACTTGTTTTATGATTCCAGCGTCTCAGATGTTACTTTTTATCTCGTGAAAAAAATTTGACTAAGATATTTTCAAAAAACAGTTACGGAAATGTGCAACTGATTATTAACTTTCATTAAAGCCATTTTATTCCTTTGAAGTGTGAAGAATTAAATAAATAACTCCCTTAATAACCACAAAATTATTGAAATACAAACTAATTCAAATATGTCATGCTATAAGATTCAGATTTCTTTTTAAACTGTAATGCTAATTTGTTAAGAAATAGAATGGTTTAATCTTCTATTTCATTTAGAAAGTTTTTAAAAGCTATTTTAAATGCTGTCACACCTACACCAATGATTTTGTCAAACCCGTCGCAAGCGTTTGTCACACCGGTCACGCAAATTTTCCCAAAGAATAAATATTTGATCAAAGTTAAACATTATACTCCTACTCAGACCTGCAAACACCAGGACTTTGGAAAGTCTTGATTTTCCATGAATGAAATACATTTGCTATGTTAACTTAAGCATTTTTTTTGTAACTGTTGTGAAAGCAAGACCTTATAACTTTATTTATACTAAAAATCCAATTAAATATTTTATGAAAAATTTAGTGTTCCAAAGGATAGACAAATGTCCCAAATGGTAATATATGTTAAGGTTTTTTTTTCATGTGATAAATTCGGCGATTTTGTACAATCCCCGGTGACTGTTCACAATCCCCACTAAAATAGGTAAATGTGATAAATTTTTGAATATTTATCAATATTTATCACATTTACCGGTTAATTTATACAATCCACCTCGTAATGGGGAACGTAATAAAAGTTGATACTTAGCCAATTTTTTTTTTATTTGCTCAAATACTTTGCTTTTCTTGAGACGTATCACGGGACGTGGGAGTGTCCAGCCGCCAAAGAAACCAAACGTCAGCAGCCAACAAAAGCAAATCCACCACCAACGACGAAAGAAAATATAAGCGGCCAAGAACGGTTTACACGACAGAAGTTGGGGGTTTTCTGGGTTTTTCACCCCTCTGTATCTCAGCCACATGAAGACCCCCGGAGTTGAATTTCTGTACACTCAATCTCTAGTGGCCCCTGACGCCCGCAAACCAAAATACATCCCCCTGGACCACCAGGGGGAGGAATTTAACTTAGAAAATCTCTGTTCAAAAGAGTTCTCTTTCTTTAACAGGGCTACAACATAGACGAAAAAAGGAATTAAGCTGAAATTTCGTACACACATTCCTTGTATCCTACTGATGTGTCTTTTGTGCCATTTGATCCCCCTCCCCCCTCGTTTTTACCCCACAAATCGTACCTTCTCGGGATTCTGCAGCAGCCCCCGAGGGGCTATGGTAATTATTTTTTGATCCATATTCTGGGGGGGGGGGGGCATTGAGAACATACAAAAATTCAAGTCCCAGGGACATCATGTGCCGAAGTAATTAAAGTTTGAAAATCACTAATTTCCCTTAAATTCATATGTACTTTCAATCAGCTTATAGGGTTTGTTAATCTGACTGCAATTGCAAGGGTAAAACAGATTTAAAATCTAACGATTATTCAAAAGTTGTCTTTGGAAATGAAATTTAATCAAGGGTTAATAAAACAGATAAAACAGTTGCAACTAGACGTTAAATCGCGGATAACACAAATTTGCCACAGCGACTGCGCACACACTTAAAACAGAAAAGCTAATGAGCTGAGCTAAGATTATATACAGTTTGTTTTATTTAAGCAGAGAAACATTAATGAATAAGATTAGGATACAGTAGCTTTCGCTCTCCTCCCCCCCCCCCAATTTCACCGATACGGAATTTTTCTTCCTGTTACAGTTTTGATATATTTAAGGGGGAAGAAATTTTAACTGTCGGCGAAACAGGGGCAAAACCATGAAAATATTTTGCGTGATAATGTAACTATACGCATACGGATGTGATACATCTAACTTTAGTTGAAAGCAAAATTATTTATCTTGTTTGGCGGGAAGCTTTTCTAGTTGAGAGCTTCCCGCCAAACAAGATAAATAATTTAAAGGATCCATCCATATTTCTGAGGAGTTGAAGGAGGGAGGAGAATCTAAAGGAAGTAGGTGTGATGAAAGGGAACAGGGAGGATGATAGTTTGGCAGATACTTGGCGGGCAACTAGATATCATGACTTTTTAAGGCTAAGGTTTTTTTGGTTTATGATGAAGGCTTTTTTTCTTTGTGGGGAAGAGTTAAAGGTTTTCTTGGCGGGGAAATTTTTACGACAGGGTTGTTTTTGCTGAGATAGTATATCTACCTGGCGAAGGCTTTTTTTCAGATGCACTTGTCTTCACATTTTAAGATTTCAATTTAAATTCAATACTTTAACCCCCCCCCACTAATCCAAAAACTATTAAACTGGATTTTGATTAATCCGGATAGCCATTCAATGTACACTATTAATTAAACGCAATTTAGCGTAATAATGAATCTTTGTTGGCCACATTGTTTTCTTGTTCTGCATTTTTAAAATTTTCTTTTCCGCTTTGTTTTTCTCTCTTTAATTCAAAGCACAATTTTTACTGTGTACAGTAGTTCGTTTATGTACATTGGCTCAATTTTACATATGTACATTGGCTCGGTTATTTTGTTTAACCGTACTTTCATTAATTCGCACAACCTGGCTCCCCAATTTGTACAGATTAATGAGGTTCTACTGTATTTCTGATGCGCTCGCAAAACTTTTTTTCGGGATTGTTGCTTTCTCCCTTTTATAGGGTTTCTAATAATGGCCGATATGCTTCAGCGTTTCAATTTCAAGTTTTAGTAACTGTCATGTACTGGAAAAAATAGTACACAGGTTTTTGTTGACAAAAGAAAACTATGACGGTTCGTTAATAAATGTGAATGTTAGTAAAAGAAAATTATTGGGGAAACAAATAGTGGAAAAAATTCTGAAGGGTATAGAAAACTAAAAAGATGGCGTAATGACAGTTCTTTCAATGTTCAAAGACTAATCTATCCCGTAAACAAGACAGTTACAATGTTAAATATTGCGTGTATTTTGAAGAAATGTTAACCGTAATTCATGAAGCACATTTATCAGTCGGCCACGGTGGCAGAAACAATATTAAACGAGCCCTTAAGAAGAGGTCCATAAGTAATATTACCAAAGCAGTTTACATTTTTCAATATAATTTACAATACATATTGTACACAAGAAAGTGTTTCATGAAATATCTATTGAAAGTGAAGTAAAAGAGTATTTCTTTTACTCATTTATTTAGTTTGAAACATTACTGTATATTTTAACAGCCATCACGACGTCTTTCTAATTAACTACACATTTTCAGAAAAGAAGAAATTTTTTTCCCTTCTTTGGAATTAAGTTATTCGAAAAATTCAACGGAATTTATTATATTCCCCATTACGAATCTGCAATTGTAGAGAAATAAAACAGTAGACTTGAACACTTTTGGTTTAATGGTGATTATGTCTTCCGGGGTGGCAATATGCAGTACAACCCCACCCCACCGCCTGAACGCTCGAAAAAATAAAAGTTTATGCAAACATTAAGTTCATACAATTGTCAGAAATAAATTTTAATTTTTGTGGTTAATCGAAAATTCCTTTAAGGACAAGTAAAATTATGGACGCATTTTGTAAAATTGCCCCACGCAATATTATAATCAATTTTCTTTAAAACCGCTTATCCTACCCCTTCTGTAGTGACGCTTCCGATTTTATTTTTTCTGATACATAATCTTTCTAAGATATTTAATTAAAATAAAAGTGTTGACAATATTTTTTGGAATTAAACCCTCGTTACTCTGCAGAATTATTCAAATTCATTACATTCCCATCACGAGTCGGGGATTGTATAAATAAACCGGTAAATATGATAAATATTGAATAATTCATCACATTTACCAAATTTATCGGCAATGGTGTATAATCACCGGTAATTATATACAATCGCCAATTTATCACATTTACCGTAACATATACACAAAATTCTCCTGCGTGAAACCGTAATTTTGGACAAATGAAAGTACTATGTTTTTCTAAAATGCAAATTTGTTATATTACGTTAAATTTAGGCTCAAAAACTTAATAATAAGGTTACTTTTATGAAAATGCTCTTTATAATTTCATAAACCTCATGTTAGTAGCTTTAATTTGATGTATTACTTGTAACGATAAAACGATTTTTAAATTTCAACACTCCACATGTCCACTTTTTCATGGAATTGCCCTGTAGTCATTTTGGTCATAAACCAAAAATTTTAATTAAAAAAACTTGTTCGACAACCGCATCTTTAGATTTCAATTTTAATTAGCATGTCCAATACTTAGAACATAGAAGATTCTTTAGCAATGATATCATCGAAAGAATATTACGTAATCGTGTTTTTAAGCCTTTAATCAACGTGAAACACAAAAAATTTATTTACGCCCAAAATTCACCAAAGTTCGTGGCAGATTCCTCAAAATTACTGGGGCTATTCCTGTTGCTCAAAAACTAGGTTTTTTACACTTCTACAAACAAATGAGGCAATTAGAAGCAAAGGGGTTACTGGTTTATACTGGTTATCTCCAAATTTTTTATTTTGCCACTTACATCCCTTTGCTTCTCATTGCCTCAAATGATAAAAACGCAAAAAGGAAAAAAAAAAGGAGTAATTTGCCTCTTGCTTGCTAACTGATAATACTGTCGTGGGTGAGTAAACGGCAGTATCCGTTCAGATTTCAAGACATTTGAAGAAACGCGTTTCGGATTTAGTGCTAACAATATGGAAATGACATTTTTGGATTTTTTTTCTATAGAGGCAACCAAATAAGCATGCTAGTACATCAAACTCAAGCGCAATACATGAAAAAATGCAAAAAAATAGTAAATTAAAAACTTGCAGTTACTGCTGTTTTGGCGCCCACTGCAGAACAAATCTTATCTTAAAAGACCGTAACACACTCTGTAATCAAAAAAACATGAACAACGCAGAAAGAAATGCCCGCTATGTAAGACAAGATAAATACAAAATTTTTAATTCTAAAAAACTGAATTTTAAATTAGTCAAAATTGATATGAAAAACAAATTCTAAATAAATCAATATCACTGTTTTTGTTATAAGAAATTCGTTAGTTAGGATTTCAAGAATATTTCAAAAATAACGTATCTCAGAGTTTCAATTTATATAAATTACCAATTCAAGCACTGTCCAATCCCATTAAAATTTTAGAATAGAAAAAAGAAATAACTTTTAAAAGAGAACAATTTTACTTGCGGTAGTAGATAATCTTTATTACTAAAAAGTGGATTTTATTTTTCTTCAAGAATTTAATTTTCAGAAACTATTTGTTCCCATCGAATGGAAATAATTCACGTGACTAGTGATTACCAATCATAAAGCGAATCAAATTAATGTAAAACTACCGCAAAGTGAAATATATAAGCAATCGTGACTGCATAAAAAATATTTTTGGACCGATTTTACACCATTCTACTCAGTGTTTTCGGAATTTGATACAAAGCTTTTTTTTTAATGACAAAGTTAACCTACGGAAATTATAGGTGTTCTAATAAGAAAAAAGTAAAACAACAAAAGATTCAAGAAAACCAAAAGCACATTTAACAGTACCTGTATGTAAATAAGAAGTAATAGGAAGTTTTTCATGAATTGGTTGCTGCTTTTGCAGCAACTTCAGTAAACAAACTATAATTATTTTCGTATATACAAGCACAAATACAGAGCAGTACTCGAATTCTTAAATGCCTTGATACGCATTAGGGGACTTTGCTTTGAAGGGTTTTTCAGCAAAATGTAATACACGCCAGAAGTTGCCAATCCTCATAGACAATACGGATAAAACTTTTCAAATCTAATAATAC
The DNA here is from genome assembly GCF_026930045.1 of Uloborus diversus. NCBI lineage: Eukaryota > Metazoa > Arthropoda > Arachnida > Araneae > Uloboridae > Uloborus > Uloborus diversus. Next base: position 83,118 of record NW_026558738.1, read on the forward strand.
CTTCTGTGAGAAGTACAACTTCATAACTTGAAATTTTGAGCAAAAACCGAAATGTTGACTAAATCTAGCTACTGTAAAAATTTTATAACTTTGCCAAATGCAAAATGTCAACTGCGATGAAATTTGATATTCAAATTTCTAGAGGTCTGTCAAGTGTTCTTAAAGAGAAAAATGCCTCCTGTGGTGCTTGAAATGGGGTATCATTTCAGTATAAACTTTTTTATATTTTGATACTTGGATTATAAGCGTAATCAGGGTAAACGGTCAGTTTTGTTAACTTACCGGCGGTTTTGCAGGTCTTATCACGCCGTAGCAAGATCACGTCGCTAGCGTTTTACACGTATTTTTCTGACACTAAATTTTCGTTGTCAAACGGTCCAAGGCGTAGAATCCTGCGTTTCCTTTCCCCTCTTCTGAGAGCGGCACCCCGGAGCGCAGGGGCCCACCTTCTGTATTCACACATGCAAACAATAACCTTTCATCAGGTTGGGGTTTCAAGGTTCAGTGCATCCTTCTTATCAACGCAAAGATTTCTAAGCAAACCTCCTTGCTATTTATTGTAAGCATCTGCTAAAAGCAAAACTTGATTCCAAAAATGAAATATCCACTTCTCTTTCTTCTAAGCTTAAAATTTACATTTAATTAATGATTGTGCTGTAAATGGATGCAACATAATTTAATCGACGACAATGACATTCAATTACATTTCAAATAAATTAATAAATAAAAGCCGTGAGATTTCAAATTGAACGAAAACAAACTAAGTATCCTTTTGGAAATAAATTTATAGCTACGGCTTTATTCGCTACTAACATATAATTTAGGAACTTTAACTGTTATAAAATCACAATGCTGTAAAAAAAACCAAAGTGTACACGTAAAAGATCAATTTTCAACTTTTATGTGCACTTACGTCGCGTTTTACGCACATTTAGGCAGATGTTGTACTCAAAACACATTATAAAAAATATAAAAAAAAGGGATATTTTTTCAAATTTATTTACTCTAACTGATTGGCCTTGGGTTTTGGTCGCAAATTTCAATCATTAATATCAGAAACATTTTAAATTCACCGATTCTGTCTAATACTTCAGCTTATAATTATTTTAATCACAAAGAAAAACAAACATTTATCTCTTAGCATACAATTTCAATTCTGTATAAGTAAAAAAAAAACTAAATAAACAATATATAGTAAGAGCAAAAATTTTGCACAACACCAGGCAGCTATTGTGCTAACATTTATACAAAAAAAAAAAAAAAAAAACCTTCAGTTGTTAGCAAAGAACAATAATAATATTTTTTTATTGTTATTAAAAATGGAAAAGTATATGAAAATGAATAGTTTTCAAAAAAAAAAAAAAAAAAAATCAAAAATTGAATCGTTTGTAGCTTTTTCTTTTCAATAAAAAATAAAGAGCCTCGGAATTTTTTTCATTGAGAGAGGGAAGAAATTCAGAAGAATGGGACCTGACTCTTAGTAAAGGAAATTTCTATGGAGTTGCTTAAGATCTACAGTATTTTGTAGGAAGATGGAAATGGGGAAATGGTTAAGTGAGAATTTATAACTATTCTTTTGTGTAAAAAAAAGGAATGATAATAAATAGAGAAAAATAAATAAAGGTTTAAACCGTTTTATAATTAAAATAAAACTTCAGCAGAGCTTAACTATTTGCACTTTATTAAGCAACAAATCCAAAATTTTCATTGATCTCAATTTGCCCAAAGCCTGATATTTATCTCAAATCATTATTTAATCTGTGCGATTGCTTGATACAAGTCACATGATCTTTCAATTCCTTGGAACAACTTAAGCAAAAATAATTATAAAACCTTGATTTTTATAGAAAAATCATCATAATTCATGCTTCATACTAATTAATAAACCTTTTACGGGGATGAATTCGTAAAATTATTTTAACAACTTTTTTGCGGGACCTTTTTTTTACCACTATAATTCAAAAGTATTTCGTTGTTTACTATTTTTTGCTTTAATTGTGTTTTCATAACTTTGATTTGATACCTAGTTCGGTCACTTAGGTCTTAACTACTAGCAGGGGCACTCCGAAATAAAATGAGAGGGGAGGGGGAGAGGTGGATTCTCAAATTTTCGAATGAAGTTCTACTTTTTCCAAATGATAAACATGAGCATGCACATTATATCATACTTACATAACATCTAATGAGAAGCAACATTATGCATCATTAAAAACAATTTTTAAAATTTGAAAGAAGAATCTCAATGTTGCAATAGTGTTTCCACATTTTTCAAATGAGAATTTTTTGGGGAGGTTACACTGTCCTTCTGAGCCTCTCATCGAGGCGCCCCATACTAGATCCCATGTGATTGTCAGTGTTACTTTAATAATAGCTTTGTTAAATACGCCATAATTCAGTGAATGTTAGATTTAGTATTTGTTTTCCGATTTTCAAACGGGATCCTAGACAGTCCCGATTTTCATTCAAAAATCCAGTGTCCCGGCCAGTTTACTTCACGTCTCGGTAAAATATAAGTTTCATTACAGATGACCAAAAAAATATAAAAATAATTAAATGTGAAGGATTATTTAAAATAATAAATTTTTCATTTCTGTACCTCGTAGCCAGACTGACGTAAGTCCAAAAATTTGAATTTTCTGTTTATTACTGCTAGGGTTCGCCGATATATATCCGATATTTGTTCTGAAAATATCATGATATTTTGATATTTTCGATATTTATTTTTCCAACTACAGTATTTTCAGTATAAAAATTATATTAATCATAGTAATATAGCTCATTTATTATTAAAAATACCCAAAAAGTTATGCACTAGTTTTATGATGTATTATTACACATTAATATAACAAAATAATGTATTTTTTTTATTCATAAAATTATTAGTAATGTAATAATTTTAATGCATATTAAAAGTACCTAATTAAATGTTAACCATTGGTTGGAACAAAAGAAAATGTCTTATGACTGTGCCCCTGACTGTTGCATATTGTTTTTTTCTGAATCATATAACTGTGTAAAAGTAGCTAACAGAAGACAAATGAGTAGAACAGCTAACGCTATATTAACTCTATTAAAATTGACAAAAATGTAAAATGGAATATTAGATATGAATAATTAAAGAAACCTTAATTTTAAGTCTGCACATTATAATAATAAATAAAGAGTGATTTGAGGATGCATTTACTATTTTGAAAACATTAGTTTGCGTTGATTGAAAATATCGGATATTTTACATATTTTCGAAAATTGCACTCACATGACATTTTTTTTCTCTCCTGTAAAGTAGCGTATGTGAATCACGTTAGTTTAGCTCTGAGGTACAGATTTGTAATTTATGAGCTATAAAATTACTATCGGATTTGCTTGTAAGGAATTTTACAAAAAGATTTAAAACAAAAAAGACTTTCTAAAAACGTCCTAGCCAATGCAATAAACAAGTAAATATTGTTCAAAATTCAATTCCTCATTTCTTGCTGAAGTAACTTCAAAAGATTAACGTTTACAAAATAAATTGTTTAAATGTATCTGCTTGCGTCATGTATCATTTATTATTCCTGGTTTAGGCTGATAATTAGTAATCATTTATCCATAGCATTAAGAATAAACTACCTTCTAAAACACTCTGAAAACCAGCCGGGGTGTGTACCTTTTGAAATACCCACGGTAGGTTGGGGGGGTCCTGGTTGAACATTTCGGAAATAAGGCAAGTCTAGGTATACCGCTACTACGATCACTTAGTCTCAAATATGGCGAGATTCGAAACATAAAAATGCACAAATAAAGAAAAAAATATACATATACAAACATAGTATGTAAAAAGTATGCATAGATGTATAAATTTGCAGTGCTTTTTTCCCCCAGCGTTAAAAGAAAAACAACGAATTGCTGTTGCGCGGAAGGGGGGAGGGAATTCCTTTATTGCTTTTTATTATTACGTATCATTTCAGGTTATGCAAAACATTACAATCATAACTAAATGCATTTAGCTATTTCATATTGAAATAACTTGTTCCAAATATTGTTTTATAAATGTTGAATATGAGTAGTTAAATTCAATAATAAAATATGTGAATAGTAATTTAGAGCAGTAGTAGGAGATAGCAATTCCAGAGATTTAAAATCTAGATTATTACTTCATAAATATTACAGAAAGTTGTGATTAGTAAAACACGACTGGCTGAAAGGAATTCAACTCGTTTGCTACACGTGTTGAGGGGAGAAATGGGCGGGACGGACCTTGGCAGCATGTCTGGAGGAGTTCCACTCTTCCCTGCGACACGCGTTGAAAAGAAAGGGGTTTAGCTTTGACAGCACGTCCTGGTCAAAAGGGATTAAGTGCTTATCATCTCCTTCCGAAAGGGGGAGGGAATTTCAAGATAAAAAGTATTGACCATTTCGAGCAGATAGCCATGCTCCCAAGGTGACCTTTTCCAGGTGAAATTCCGCTCGTATGTCAAACCGCCAGAGAGTTAATAACCATGACTTAATTGACATTTAGGTTTGAACACCAAACTTTCTTACAGTTGATATCCTCTAAGTCAAAAATATAACCTGTAACTATAACTAGTTAAAGTGTGTAGTAAAGATACGCCAATTTATTGGCAGTACCGTTAAGTCGGCCACATGATCATGACATGACCCATTTGAAGTTTGAACACTAAATTTCCTTACAGTTGATATCTCTTAACGCAAAAGTACAACCTGTTACTAAAGTTAGTGAACATTTGTAGTAAGAATGCGCCAATTAATCGGCAGTGCCGATAAATCGACCACTTTGCCGATTATTCGGTGGAAAACATTTAACTTTCTTCAGGTCTACCTTCAACAAGATATTTATAATTTTGTTAACAATAAATTCCAGCATTTTTAAACTCGATTGCAAAAAAACAATCATTTTTTTAAAAACCGACCTAATTTTGCATAACAACCAGAGGAAAAAATATTTTTTATTGAAATTCTTTTACGTATCTATTTAGCAAGAGATATATTTAAAAATTTATTAACTACGGATAAATTATATTTTCTGTAACATAAGTACAATATGTAGCATAAAAAATACTAACAAAATACAAAACAAACAGTCCATAAAACTGGATTTATATCGAAAATTAATCCTCATAGCTGACATTCACCTAACATTATTGTGAATGATTAAATCCAGTACTTTTAAGTTGTATTGCAAAAATATGAGCATTTCATCATTGTCAAGGAATAAACTTATTTCTAGTTAGTTCTTATAAATGTCCTTCATACTCTAAACAATCTTTCAGTTTCCACAGATTATGCAGGGTTGCTTATGAATTTCATCGCTATTTATTAAGATGTGGCACTTTATATCATGAATTATCTTTCCATTATTGGAAGGTTTTACTAAACTTTTATACACGTTTCAGACAGGCGTACTTTAGTAAGAGTTGAAGAATAATTTAAAAAACAAAATTGATAGCAACGCTTTTGTGCAGCGATACAATAAGAAATGGGAACATTTGAAACAGACTGATGAAACCGATTCGCTTACCCATATTTACAGCCATTCTTGAGTAATAATCCAAAACTTGAAAACACCAAAACTCATTCGAAAATTGGACAAACAGAGCGTCTTCCAGTAAGCGGAATGAGGATTCGTTCCAAAAAGCTAAGTTGGAAACCTTGCAATTCAGTTGCTGAGTGGTTTCAATGCTGGGAGCTCATAAGCATAAGGACTGAAATCAAGAAGGTGCTTTCGCCGGTTGATAGGACATAGAATTTGGAAATTGTCATTCTGATAATAGGGTGTTTATAAACTGACCCGTTATTTAGGGGGTTCAAGAGGGGGCAATTGATCGGGCCTAAAGTCTTACACTGCTAAAGGAAATTTCTTCAAAAAAACTCCTTCAGATTAAACCATAACTATTTTATATAATTTTGATCCTTATATTTTTTTTACAACGTTAATGCGGGTGAACCTTTCGTATTTAGCGAAGATTTTGGAGTTTATTCAACTGTAACAGAATTCGATCGGGTAGAATACGAACAAATGTTTTTACCATTCGCGCATCCTGAAATGTCCTTTGTGACGGGCCAAGCGACAGAAAGCGCTTAATCTGACAGCTGCCTGACCGCAGTCGAGCAGGTCTTGTATTCGATTCCCATCGGTGCGCATGGTGTTAGTACTTTCTGTAACATGTGTAACAGTCACTTAATTTCATTTTTATTTTATAAGCACTCCTGTATCAGCGTTGATTGTTACCCTAAACTTACGATCCATTGCGGTATTCCTAGTTATTAGGACAAAATAATTTAATAAAAAGTTCAGAATTAAAAATGATTTGATGGGAAATAAAAGCGTGTTTGCGTCACCGGTCAGGGAAGATGTTAGTGCAGATGGGGGGGGGGGATGGCAGTTCTGTGGTTGAAGATGTGTTTTCTAAGCGAAAAACTGTGGGTTCCTTCTAACTAAATCCTTCATGTGTATTGTCTTGAGAATAAACTTTGGAGAAACATTAGAGGGGGGGGGGCGGACTTTCGGAGGCATAAGCTTCTCCGTTGAGAACAACCTAAGACCTGAATTAGTGCTATTAAATCAAAAGGTACAGAAAGAGACAATAACTACTAAGGGCTTTAATACACTGTCCTGCAATGGTTTCAACAAGTCATAAGATTCTTTAGATAGTTAGATATAACTCATGAATTTGATAAATTAAACTAAGCTTCAAATTTTAGTTTTATTCTTTGCTTTAAATCAACCGACTTAAAAATGATTTTCAATCAGATAATGTCAAGTAGTGATAATTCTGCAATATGACCGCACAGATGACCTGTCACATTATCAAATGAATAACTTAGCTTGTGAACTCACCCACATTTGGGGCACTTGTATTTATTGACTTTCAGGATTTTAAATCGTCTTTTTACTTATTAATGTATCGTGTTTGGAAAAGATTGATTGAGGTACCGTAGACACGTTTAACCCATTAATGCCTAGCGTCCCTTTTTAGGGACGGTCAAAAAATTGTGTCTCAATTTCCCAAAAGTAAACATTTCAACTCAATAATTGTGCTCATTTATTACGTTAGTATTGTTTCAATTCGTTACTAGCAGACGGCAGCACATAATCGTTATAAAGTGTGTTCTGTAACCATTTTGTTATGATCTTCGTGAAGAATTTCATTGTTCACAATGTCAAGAACAAAAAAGTAAGTTTTCAAAATTTTTAACAAGTAAATCAATTTGTATTTGATACATATGTTACTTTGATCAATATTTCAGTTTACCTTTTCTTGCATTTTTGTAGATTTTAAAAATTTTATGGATTTTATAGCAATTTAAGAGCGTCCCTAAAAAGGGACGCTAGGCAGTAAAGGCTGCATTGTTGAATCGTTGCTAGTTTCTTGCTTAGAATTCATAATTGGCCTCAGAAGAAGTTATTAAATATTTTTAGACTAAAAAATAGGCAATATGTTTTATTTTTAAAAATTAAAAAGACTAATTAATAATAAAACTACCTTTTTTAAAGATATTTCAGTAACAATTTTTTCTGCAATTTCGAAAAATACTTAGGTAAACTTGAAAAGCTAACTGTTTCAAAAATTAACTTCTTTGAAACCTGAGTTATTTTTTGACATTAATAATCTTCAGTAACTCATTGAGATTTTCTCATTGTTTTGTCTGACTTTGAAGAAGCCTTAGCACTTCTGGAACAGCTCTCTGATGATAAAGAATTCAAGGAGGCTGATATATGCATTTTTCCACCTTCACAAGTTAGTGAAATTACTGACGAATACAGTGGGCCGGATGACTCAGTTGATGTTAATCAATTATCAGGTCAACAGTTGAAATCTTCTGCTACAATGACCATTAGAAAAGTTAATCAGGGTAAGGTAGTATGTGTTGGAGATAGTCAGTCAAGTGACAGTGATGATGTTGAGCAGCATCTTCCAAGCAAACGCAGAAAAATAAAGAAAAAAAATACAGAAAGAAATTGGGTTAAGAAAGATATATCCATCAATAAAAAAAAATAATTTATGGAATGTGGAAACACCAAGCTTTTTGAATGTTGAATGGACACCAGTGTCAATATTTGAAGAGTTTTTTTACAGATGAAATACTGGATGAATTTGTTTTTCAGAGCACCCTCTATGCTCGACAAAAAAACAATACATACTCTTCTATAACGCGAGAGGAGCTGCGTTTATTCTTGGCTATCCTATTAACAAGTGGATATGCATGCTTGCCCCAGCGGAGACTCTACTGGAGTCCATCAACTGATGTCAACGACATAGCAATTAGTTCTGCAATGAGTAGAAATCGATTTGAGCAAATTATGCAGTATTTACATTTTGCTGACACCAAACTCAACAAAAATGACAAAGTCGGAAAGTTTTTTTTTTTTTTTTTCAAGTATTAAATCGTCGGCAAAAAAATATTTGTCGTTGAAAAAGCATGTACCCTCTGATGCCTAGCGTCCCTTTTTAGGGACAATTTTTCTGTTATTAATAAAACATTTATTTTTTGCATTAGATTTTTTTAATTATTTTTCCTGTCTATTAAACACTATTTGCAACCCGTAAACAAAAAATCTTTGAAAAAAAAAATGTCAGGCATTAATGGGTTAATGCTTCGTACTGTTTGTTATGCGTGATACGTTTGGAATAGTTTTAAAAAACATGACTTTGTTTGCTTTTTAAAAAACTTCAAAAATATTCTATTTTCTGGAAACTGTGTTATTTCTATCATTCGTGGTAGATTTTAAGAGTTAGAAATCTCAGTACCTTTTTATTTACATAGCTGGGAATTTATTTTTAGCAAACGTTGACGCAAAGCGATGTTCACAAAATATATTATTAAATGATTGACTGCTATTGTCATCAATTATCAATTCAGTACTAACTCGGTTTCTGGAAAGAAAAAAAACCTTGCTTTAAAAATCTGTTAATAAAATTATATGTATATATATATAAGAGAAAGCAACTGATAACATGTGGAAAGGCAGTGGTATCAACAAACAAACTTAGCAAAGTAGAAAGATTTTACCAACCTGTTCTATACAGCAGAGGTTCTCAAACTTGTGAACCCTGCCCCCCCCCCCCCGCCCCGCTTAACAGATGGGGTCATGATCGGGATTTGAATAGTTGAAGCTAATTATTACATGAAAATTGGGACAATTTCGCACAGAAATTTTACTATTGCTATACTTAACTTTTTTTTTTTTTTTGAAGATGCGATTTCTAGAACATATTACGATCCACTCTCTGTAAGAATCGGGCAGTTTAGGGCATTTGTGATTGTTGACATTTTTAATTTGCTTTATTTTCATACATGTTGTTCTTTACCATGAATGTAATGTTAATCCAAAATGAGCTTTGTCTGACTTACTGTTTTTGAGAAATTAAAATTTTAAATTTAGGGGGCGGGATACATTTTTGCGAGTTTTTCAGATTTGCAGATTTTAAAGTTCTTGCTGCTTTAAACGCCCTTACAATGACATGGATTTTTAAATTCCGTATTATTATATGGTCTTGCTAGATACTGTTATAGCTGTAAAATCGGTGTCACTACGAGGGTGACGCCCACAAAATCCTTTTAAAAGTGACAAAAAATGATTTTTTTTTCTATATTCAAGGCCAATTTTCTCAAAGCACTTTCGTGATGACGCCAACGTTTTTACAACAAAGTTCTCATCTGATTTAATTATGCGGCGTTTTGATTGTATTGCAATAAAATCAGTTATATAATTTTGATAAATTTTTGTATTTTTCACGTTTAGGAGACCGAGTTTTGAAGTCGCAATAGCTCAGTGGTTAGCGTGTTCGGCATGAAAGCGAGCGGTCACGGGTTCGTAACCCGGCTAATGCAAGTGTCCTATCAATATTTTTAAATAAAAAAATTAAAATCTTTTTTTTTTTCAAAATTAATACATTTACGTACGGAACAAAGTTCTCATTTGATTTAATTATGCGGCCTTTCGATTGTGTTGAAGCCGCAATTCAATCCTTTCTCCAGAAGTCATCAAAGGTAGCTTTCAATCTCGTTTTTGGGAATTCGATTTCGAAAAATAATTATTAATATAAATGAAAACGAAGATTGTCTAAAATTATATTTTTGGAGTTTAAATATATCGAGAGAGATTTTTGGAAGAGTCTGACTCCTTCTTTTAAAGATGGCTCACAATCACGTTTGTAAAACTTAAATTTCAAGAAATTTACAGGTAGGCCTCTGAACCTTTCATCCTCCTAACATCACTGAAGAAGGTTTAAAATCGATAATGCAAAAAACTCCGGGGGAGAGTTCCAAACCTCTTTCTTTCATCTAGCGTCATCAAAGATGGCTGATTACAATTTTTGAAGTTCAATTTCGAAACATTTCCATTGATAACCTCTGAACTCCGTTGCCTTAACGCCATTAAAGATCTTTTGAAATTGTGTTTTTCAAATTTCAATACTGAAAAATTGCAGGGAGAGAGTTACTGACCCCTACTTACTGCGTTACAAAAAATGGCTTACAATCGCATATTGTTTGAAAAACTTTTGCGGCCAAAAAAGTCAAAAATGTTACTAAAATTGTAGAATAATACGATTTTTGTAGGGGGCTAAAAATAGAATTTAAGGGGGGGGGGGCGAGAATTTAAAGTTCTGCTAGCTGGACAGCACAGAAATAATGTGTTAGAAACATGAAAGATTTTTATACATGGAACTTCAGGTGCTTGTTTTACTACATTTCATTTAATTAAAAAAGGAATGTGAACATAATCAGATGTTTAGACGTAGTATTTCATGTGTATAGATTCATAGAGTGCAACCTACTGCAGTACGGTCAAGGTTAGTTTTGATGATTTGATTTAGTTTAGCAGACACACCAAGAAAGGTAGTTATCAAACCAGCCTTGTCACACACCTTTACCTACAGGACGTTTTTGGATCTTGAAAAAACCATAAAAGGATGTGAATTGCATCAAGTTTAAGGATCTATCTGAAAATCTGTTCAGATCACATTCCTGGAGGACTCAGATGACACACGACAGCTCTTTTTTCTTTATTAATGTCCGTGAAATAAAATTATGACAAAACACTGTTGAAAAGACAGTATTTTATTCTCAATTTCAACGTTAATTCAGCTTACAGAAGAAAAGGTTCGAATTTCGTCCGTAGATCAATTTTCGGAGGTATCATCCTCCAGGATGAAGCAATTTTCGCTGTCACACGCGATGGCAGAAATAACTAAATAACACGCAAGCACGAGGGGGCTCGAGGTTCGCAGTTATCTTTAGATTCTTTCGCTATCAGCGATTCTGGACATCGGCCCCAGCAGTACAAGGTTTTATCTGAAAAGAGAAAAGTTTCACATTAATATCGATAACTTTAAACATATAAAGCCAAATTCAGAACTATACTTAACATATAAACTAACTTCGGCGTATCTTTAGCTTATTGGAAATTCCAATCAAAACAGCTAATTATAGCAAAAGAAAAAGAGGCGAAAAGTTCAACAAATTCGATCATGATGACAAATAGTTCATGTCAAAGTTTTCAACAAAAATTTGGACACTAAATGAATAAAATAAGTGTGATTCTTCATGAACAAATTTAGGGACAAAAGTTTCAGTGTAAAAGGAATTTTTAAAATAGAAGTAAGGTTTTCTTACACTATACCCGTACAGGACTGGAAATTCAGATGCTGAAATTGTTACTTTTATTTTTTTGAAGTAAAAAGAAAAAAAATGGGATTCGGAAAAGAAAAATTTGAAAGATTGCATGAGTTTTCTTTCTTTTGTAAGGTATAATAACCATTCGCTAGCAGCAAGTAAAAATTTCGGAAATTCGGAGAAAAATCAGGACAGCTTATTTTTGGGTAAATAAAATTGTTAAAAAGAAGAAAAATAAGAAGCAGGGTTCAAAGATGATCAAACATGAACAATTTTCATACTTGTGTACTAAAAAGTTTCGGTTTTGCAACTGCTGTCTTATCAAGATTTGTTTTCCAAAATTCTATTTGGGAGACTCTCTAACCTATGATCATGTACAAAGATTAAGGGAAAATGGCGGTGGATGCAACATACAAGCTCTCCTACCTGAAAAAGAATTTTTTTCATAAATAAATAACAGGTCACAACTTGTTTCTTAAATAAAATTTAAAAAAAAAAAAAAGTAATGTCAATGCTGGCATCAAAAATCTCAATGTCTAGGGCTAAAATAAAAATAAAAATAAATTAAAATTCCAGATTTTTCTCAGCTTGAGAAAATTTTCCAACCATTCCTAGCAGGTAACCTCCTGTACGAACAGTTTAGGGTCTCGGGATCCAGAATATCCTCCATGCTTGTTAATGGTGACTGGGACACGTTAAGTATGTCATGGTTACGAAGTCCTCCTCATTCCCATTCCAAATCCACCCAAATGCGACTGGTTGGGATTAAAAATCTCAGACGTCTTAAAAGCAATAGTGCAGCCACAAGGGGTATTTTTTGGAATTGTAGATCTTCCCAGATCCAGAATGCTTCGCATTCATTTTTCTCCAACAAATCAAAGAGAGAAAAACTCAATTTAAACTTTTCTAGGTGGGATAGGTTTCCACAAAACACTTTACTGTTCATAAATTGGGAGGTAATTACAAATTACTTTCCCTCATTCTTAGACATACAGGTAATGTTTTGTGAAGGCCATACAGGAAATATTCATTTCAAATTATTGGAATGAAAATGTTTAAATACTTTCGTCCAACTGCTGTCGGCTGAAAAACTCCCAATGTTCTTCAATCTGTTGCTTATCGCTTCAGACATTTCAGCGTCCCAGAACCATGTTTGGGAACAACAGGACAAGTTGCACTATGAAAATAGGAGTTTTTTTTTTTTTAAGGACATATAGTCACCTTATCCAACCTCTTTTTTTTTTCTTTTAAATTTGTAATATCAATACGAATTATTATTATTTTAAATAACCGTGTAAAGGAATAATTACGAAGAACTAGAAAGTGATTGTTTAATTATATATACATTGAATAATATTTTTGCATTATAAATGAATGAGAAAGATAGCAACATTTTTTATTTAATTTTGAAAACCCCTCCCAGAAAATGTTTCTAGCTGCACCACTGCTTAAAAGGTACAATAAGAAGGGCTCCATCTAACCATACTTGACAATAAATCATGAAGGGATAGCCAAAGCGTTTTGGATTTCACCATTGATTAAAAACTAAAACTGACTGGATCTAATATATTCATCAAAAGAGCAGAGGTAAAACAAGCAAAATAGAGCAAAATAAAGTCATCTCCTCCGTTTTGCGTCAAAGCTCATCAAGTAAAAAAAAACAAAACAAATCAAGCATTACAAAAATAGGTACAAAAAATCTCAGACTACAGGAAACTCCCGATTCTTCCTAGTGTATGCAATAACTTTAAAAAAATCAATAACCCTCAAATACATTGAAACTATGGCTAAAATCGTAACAGTGTATGAATAAAATGTATGCAAAAGTTAAACAAGGATCAATTAAAATCGTGCAAGCAGATTAAGGTAGATCAAGCTAGGAAACACCAAAAGCATACAGGGGAAAGGGCTGGAATTTTTCCAACAAAACTGGTCTGGTCCTATTGTGATAGTGGACTTCAGTAAAATTTTTTGAATCCCCCTCCCTACGTAAAAGCTCTTCAAATAAGCATACAAACATCATTTATATCAATGAAAAAACATTTATTTTTTTTAAAATAATTTTTCAGTTTTAGCCTAACATTTTTGAATACGGAAAACTGAAATTTTTGGATCACAAACACCCCTTTTTGGTAGTGTCACTCATTTTCGCCCGGAAGTATTGTACATCTGTAAATCAAACCGATAAAACCAGTTTCAAATGGTCAGAGTTTGGAAGGGAGGAGGAAGAAAGAAATATGGTTGAAAATAGAATATGCCCTTGTTAAGTTGAAATGAGAGCATTTATCTAGATCCAGTTATTCATTGGCATTTTTTTTTTTTTTTTTGAAAATGCTTAAGTATGTGGATAATCTGCCTGCCGATCATTGAAAGCTTATAGTACACATAAAATTAACTTAACAAAAATTTTGCACTACAAAAGTATTCAATATTCAGGTAGAGTAGAAGTTCATTTATCCGAACTCCGACTATCCGAATCACTGATTATCTAAATCACTCTCAGAATGTCAAGAAAAAAAGAATAAGACAGAAACATACTGTGATTCTCAAAATAATGACTCTGCCTCCCTGTTAAGCTTGTGTAGGTGAACCGAGAACAGTATCAGGCTGTGAGTCACCATCTCATGGCGCAGTTCTATCATTGGATTCTACCGAACAGCACTCGCAAGTATACTTTTACTTTACCATGTAAAAGTGTTGACTTTTCATCAGGTTTGGCACTTTTTTTTGACGGTCCAAACCATTGTCAAAAATCCATTTGCCAAAAATGTCAAAAGCAAATGTTGTGTAAAATTAAATTTAATAAGAAGAATTGAGGAGGTTGGGGAATGTGGGACAAAGCGAAATTGTCAAATATTTACTCTGCTTTCAGCGCCACCTATTAAGGAAGGTTTTAACTATCGTAGTAACACATGTAATATATTCCAGTCAAGAAAAATTGCCTCTGAAAACCGAAGAATATAATAATACAAACAATATTCAAAAATTGATACGCATATTGTAATCTTTTGTTGTAAGTCAAAAATTATTTTTGTTACTATTAATTGATATACTTCTTGTTTTTATGTTTTAAATATTAATTGAGACATACTAATATTCAGTAATGTATTTATTTGACTAATGGTATATTTGTATTTTTAAAGTCTTTGTACAGTTAGTCAAGCGCATGTGGGGCAAATTGCAAGGGGTAAAGTGAAATAATTCATTTTTATTTACTTAATTCAGTCTTTTATCAAGTTACATATAAATACTTCATTAGTTAATATAATTCTCTTATATATTTATTTATTCATTCATTTATTTTCTTACTTGTTCACTATTTTGCAAATTGATTTATTTTTCTCATTTCTTACCTAAAATATTTATTTATTTCTTCATTTCCTTTTCATTTATTTATTCATTCTTTTTTACTCATTTATTTGATCAAAAATATCATTAAGTGGGGGGGGGATCAGTTTAGAAAGTAGAAATTTTAGTTGTTTTCCTGAATTTTTTTAATGTGAAAGAAATAATCAGAATTTGTTTAAACTTGGAGGTATTTTATTCATCTTTTGAAGTACACCTTGCAATTTTTTCAAGTCATTTCCAAGAGAAATAGTGGAGTTAGAAGCTGTAGTGTTGGTGGTGGTTATGTCAGAGGTGGTATATTCACTACATGACTCGGTTGTAGTAGATCATTGTTTAATTCGCATCTTCACATGTTCACTCTTCCAGAGACAATCTTGCTCTGACTGCCAGTGCTGATTCTGAGTTAGCCTTGTGGGAGTTCAAGTGGTTGCGCAGTTGGGGTTTCCATAGTTGCGCAATTGGGATTTCTCCTTCTGCATGAACTGATCTGATGAATTTATGGGTTTCCCATAAAGCAGCTATCCGTGAGCAGTCGCCATCAGAATTTGTTGTTGGTGGGCATTACCGAAGCTACAAATTTTATCTGTTATCATTATAGTTTTTCTTTCTCGTAAACAACGTATTTCCTGAGAATATGAACATAATTGTAATCAAAAAAGTTGAAAGTTGCATGCTTTTGAAGTGTTTGATTACAATGTGATGTTTTTCTATCATTTTTTAACATTTCATGCATTAAAAAATATATTTATTAATAATATCATCTTAGGTTTACATAGAGTATAATTGAACAAAGAATAATTCACACAAATTTACAGAACGATTGGTCAATAACTCTTTGAGCTAGAATGCCTACTAGTTGAAAAAAAGTTGCTTAGAGGAAACTGCATTTGAGAAAAACTGCTGTGATTGTTTTCATGTCTCCAGTTACTTAAGTGCTCATAGCAATGGAATAAAGCGTAATTTTTTACTGAAACTTTGGCAACTCATTCTTGAATAGTTTTAATAACATTTTATGACATTTAAGAAAAGTGGAATTTTTGACCCCTCTAAACTGGTTTCCCCCTTAATAATTAATCGGAAAACCTTTATCAGAAAAATATTTTTAAATAATTTAATTGCAAAAAATCCCACAATGTCCATCATGATTGTATAAGAATAGCAGCAGCTCACCAAAGATTCTGTCCATGGCAAAACTTAAGATTTGAGAAAATTAAAGTACAATGGTGGCCAAGTCTACCTTGCTCGTTGCAAATTAAAGACAAAAAGGGAAAAAATGGGCAAAAGTTTTTTTTTTAATTAAAAAACTAATAATAATAATAAAAGGCCTGAAGAATTTCAGTCGTGAATTTTATCAAATAAACCAAACTGATCAACACTTTACCTTTGATTAAAGCTAGAGTGAAGTAATCCCCACAGCTGATATCCGGGACTTTGAACCCCTTCAGGGATTCCACCATCCTGGGCAAGCCGTAATCTACATGGAGAGTTTCACATCCCAGCTGCAACTGACGATTCGATCCCACAATGTAAACCTTACCATCACCTGCAAAAGGATCGATATTTACTAATAAATGAAATAATAAAAACGTACGTAATGTCAAAGATGTTAATTACATGTGTGGTTGAGTAAAAAGCTACCAAGTGAGTTTTGAGGTAGCAAAAAATCAAATAAAGGTGAGGGGGGGGGGAAGAAGATGAAAACATTTCATACTCTTTCACAGCTTGGTTTTTACTTTGTTTTGACCTCTTTTCATTCAACCTCTTTTCATTCTCATTACTTTTAGTCATAAGTACTGCTCAAATTTATACCGTTTACTTATTTGTATTTTTGATAAAAAGATAAGAAAGAAATAAGGAGAAAAAGAAATAGGCTTGGGAATGGTAAACTGCCCCAAAAAAGGAGATTTTTTTAAAATGAAAAGACAGTTGGTATTAGCTCATTTTTCTTCTGTCTACCATAACTCTGTTACGGTTATGTATTGGACAGGATAATGGGTGGTTCTATGCTCCACTAGGGCTCTTTTATCACCCCTTCCCTTTGTTTCGCAGATTAGGTTAAATTTACCCTCTATATTTAAGTGATACAAAAAATTAAAAAGAAAAAGTTAGAAGAAAAGAGCAAAAGAAAATTAAAATTCAGTTTTTGAACAAAAATGAGTGAGAGAATGGAATTAAAGAATTATGCTAATCAATGTATGCTTAACAAAGTAATCTTTAACAACAAAAAAGCAATTAGAATATCAGTAAGGTAAATAAATTAAGACAATAAGTGAATAAATTCACCCCCATTTTACAACATAACAGTATTCTATTTATTTACTAATTTATGTATACTTTTTGTGACAAAATTAAGTAAAAAGTATTGCAGTCGACGCTCCATATAACGACAATCTCCGTCCCAGAGAAAAAGGTCTTTATAACGTGTGGTCGTTATAAGAGGTATAATTTAAAAAATATATACACAGTCATCATGCATGCCCCGTTGTACTAAAAAAAAAAAAAATGGAACGATGATATTTTTTCAAACATTCCAATTAAATGCCCAAATTATTTTTATCATAGGAATTTTTAGAAAAATCGTGTGCAAAATACTATGACAGAATATTAAACAAATTTTAAAGTAGAAAATATTGGGAGGAAAATGTTACACACTTACAAATCTACTACTACTACCACTACATTTTCTGAAGATAAAACCAGAAACATATGTTTGCCTTTTTAGCAGACGTGATTTTTGCAAAACATTATTGTCCGTTTCAGATATATGTGATAAATTGTGTTTTTCTTGCTTTTCAAAGAAACATTTAAAAGTCCCTCGAGAACCCCAAATCTTAAAAACCACTAAATTCAAACACCAAACTACCAACACATCCCCCAATCAAGTCAACTCCCTTTTCTTAGGAATCTGGAAATTTCTCGATTTTTCCTCCCATTATTTTTTCTGTGTTAGCTGTAGTGAATTGTAATTCCCCCCCCCTCAAAGTTGGATTTGACATTGAAAACTTCAGGCAGATGTGCGTAAACAATAATCAAGGTCATTTCAAGTTACAAATTTGTTTTATTGGAAAGAACACATGAATTCGGTCGATGTATTGGATTAGACGACACAGAACGGTCGTTATAACGAAGGCAAATTAACGTAGAGTTCATAGGAACTAAGTTGGGACTTTTACCACTGGTCGTTATAATGGGACGGTCTTTATAATGTGTGGTCGTTATAATGAGTGTCGACTGTAACATGAAAAAAAAGAGAAAGAAATAACAATAAAAATTATTATAAATAATTAAACTAATTTAGTTATGAGTATTTGTTTCATCAGTTTTCTCACTGCAATATTTCGCAAAAAAATTACTTCAAATGTGAAGTGGGAAGAAAAGGTTGTAGAAATACAGTGCATGCTATTCCAAAGCCTGGTGCGTTTTACATTTATAGAAATGGCAAAAATCAAAAGATTTTAAAATGAATGAAAGTGACATTTAATCAAAAAGAAGAAGCTTCTTCTACTGATATAATTAGATCCACCTTCTCTATTTTTCAATGTCCTCCCCTCCATTTATATTTTTCATAGCTATATTGCATCTATTGGCATAACACTGAAGTTGCTAAAGGATGGGGTACTTGACCAAAAATGAAGTTCTTAAATTGTATTAAAATCATGGTTCAAAGTGGTTTTGTCATTCGGGGACACTTTGAGGTATTTAAGAAATGGGATGTAAAATAAATCATCCCATATATAATAGCCAAAATCACAGATCGAGTAACGCTGACGTCACCAACAAAATTTTTTTAATTGAGTAATTTTATTTATAATTAGATAATACTTTTTGGCAACATTTCAGAAGCAAAAAAGTGCTTTTTTTTGACGAGGCTGAACTGAATCCGGTAACTTAACTGTTTTACTGGTAAGACTTTATTTTAGTAGACTGAAGAAACAAAAAAGTGATCAACAATGAACGTCATCTACTGGAGTTTAGGGTTCATCCACTGGAGTTAGGGTTAAAATTTCTGTCATCAAAATATCACCAAACAGGCAATGGCTTCGTTCAAACGTAGAAGCAATTTTCACCCGTCATACATAGAAGGGCGGTTTTCTAGTCTTTATCTTCTTTTTTACTAATAATAAAACTGAAAGTCTCTCTGTCCGGAGGATGTCTGGAGGTCTGTAGGATGTCCGTAGGATGTCTGAATCTCTGTGACGAGCATAGCGCCAAGACCGTTCGGCCGATTTTCATGAAATTTGGCACAAAGTTAGTCTGTAGCATGGGAGTGTGCACCTCGAAGCGATTTTTTGTTAAATTCGATATTGTTCTTTTCCTATTCCAATTTTAAGACCATTTTTCACAGAAATTTAATAAAATGGGAAAGAATTTGTTCTGAAAATTATCTTTCTTTATCTTTCTCTTCTTTACTTCTTTATCTTTCTTCTTTTCTTTTCTTTTTAAATAACAAACTTGAAAGTCTCTCTGTATGGATGTTTGGATCTCTGTGACGCGCATAGAGCCCAGACCGTTCGACCGATTTTCCAGAAATTTGACACAAAATTAGTTTGTAGCATTGGAGTGTGCACCTCGAAGCGATTTTTCGAAAATTCGATTTTGTTGTTCGAAATTGTCTTTTTCTATTACAATTTTAAGCCCATTTTTCACAGAAATTTAATAAAATGGGAAAGAATTTGTTCTGAAAATTATCTTTCTTTATCTTTCTTTTCTTTACTTCTTTATCTTTCTTTTTTTCTTTTCTTTTTAAATAACAAACCTGAAACTCTCTCTGTATGGATGTTTGGATCTCTGCGACGCGCATAGCGCCTAGACCATTCGACGGATTTTTATGAAATTTGGCACAAAGTTAGTCTGTAGCATGGGAATGTGCACCTCAAAGCGATTTTTCTAAAATTCGATTTTGTCTTTTTCTATTCCAATTTTAAGCCCATTTTTCACAGAAATTTAATTAAATGGTTAAGAATTTGTTCTGAAAATTATCTTTCTTTTCTTTATCTTTCTTCTTTTCTTTTTTAACAACAAACCTGAAAGTATCTCTGTATGGATATTTGGATCTCTATGACGCGCATAGTGCCTAGACCGTTCGACCGATTTTTATGAAATTTGGCACAAAGTTTGTAGCTTTGGAGTGTGCACCTCGAAGCGATTTTTCGAAAATTCGATGTGGTTCTTTTTCTATTCCAATTTTAAGCCCATTTTTCACAGAAAATTAATAATTTTCAGAACAAATTCTTTCAAATGTTATCTTTCTTCTTTTCTTTTCTTTTTAAATAACAAACTTGAAAGTCTCTCTGTATGGATGTTTGGATCTCCGTGACGCGCATAGTGCCTAGACCGTTCGACCGATTTTCCTGAAATTCGACACACAATTAGATTGTAGCATTGTAGTGTGCACCTCGAAGCGATTTTTCGAAAATTCGATTTTGTCTTTTTCTATTACAATTTTAAGCCCATTTTTCACATAAGTTTATTAAAATGGGAAGGAATTTGTTCTGAACATTATCTTTCTTTTTCTTTTCTCTACTTCTTTATCTTTCTTCTTTACTTTTCTTTTTAAATAACAAACCTGAAAGTCTCTCTTTATGGATGTTTAGATCTCTGACGCGCATAGCGCCTAGACCGTTCGACCAACTTTTAGGAAATTTGGTAGTTAGTTTGTATCGTGGGAGTGTGCACCTCGAAGAGTTTTTCGAAAATTCGATTTGGTTCTTTTTCTATTCCGATTAATTTCAAAAATATCATAAGATGGACGAGTAAATTACGAAATTATCATAACGTGTAACCGTAAGAGGGACACAAGCCAATTGGCGAGATACGAAATTATCATAAAGTGTAACCGTAACATGAGTACAAGCCAATTGCCGAGAAAATTCACCATACATTATTTGTAAATACAGGCGAACCAAAAAGACCTTTTTAATTTTTCTATTACGGGCAAAGCAGTGCGGGTACCACTAGCTAATAATAAAGCTCAAAGTCTCTCTGTCTGGAGAATGTCTGTAGGATGTCTAGATCTCTGTGATGCGCATAGCGCCTAGACCGTTTGGCCGATTTTCATGAAATTTGGCACAAAGTTTGTTTGTAGCAATGGGGCTTTTCACCTCGAAGCGATTTTTCGAAAATTCGATTTTGCTCTTTCTCTGTTCCAATTTTAAGAACATTTTCCGGAGCAAAATGAACATGAGATGGACGAGTAAATTATGAAATTATCATGACGTGGAATGGGAATGAACATAGCCAATTGGCGAGAAATTCGTCATCCATTTTTTCTAAATATACAGTCGAACCGAATGAAATTTTTAGTTTCAACTACGGGCAAAGCCTTGCATGTACCTCTAGTGATTTAAATAAAAAAGGAACTTTGAATGCAAAAAAAATTAACTACCAACTCTTTTTTTTCTCATAGCATCAAATAATTTTTATTATTATTATCATGCATAAACTTGAGGTTAGTGTAGGGTTTGTAAAGAAGTATTGATAAAAATGTTATACAATTCATGGTTGAGTTGACTTGAATCTGGAAATGGCTCTCAAGCATATCTTTTGACTATGACATGACCCACAATAATGCAGTGCTTTTACACCCTTCTTTAGCACTGCAGTGAACTTGAAAAGTGGTGTTGTCAAAAAAAAAAAAAAAATGCTGCAGGAAATTCAGAGGATAATCTCACAAAGTAACAAATTTTTGGTGAAGTTTCATCATGTTATGCTTTTCTCTCAGATAATAACTGCATAAACGGCCATGAGTACATTAACGCATTATATTCTAATTAAACCTGTCCATGGAAACATATATAAACTACTTTTAACACATAAAAAATAGGGTACTAAAAATCTTCTATACTCCATAGGAGAAATAAAAAAACTGTAAAGAGAGAGTTCAACTACCCGAGTTCAACTACCATGACATCAAGTTGTTTAATGTAAGAAAAGGGCCATTATTAACACCAGCATATATGATTAAGTTGCATAACATTTAGCGCCTTAAAACTAAACACTTATTACAAGGTCAATTGACTGCAGTAAAACCCCTCTTAACGGACACCCCTCTCATGCAAACATTTTTCAATTCCCCGATTCCAAGGCAAATAACATTATTTAACCCCTGTTCTACGGACCCCCCTCTATTGTGGACAAAAAAATTTGTCTCGTTAGTGTCCGCATTTGATAGGTTTTACTGTAATTGATTTCAAGCATTAGTTTAAAATTTCCACTAGTGATATAATAAAGATATTATAAAGTCGACATGTGTGTGTGTGATTTGGAAGAACCCCAAGAAAAACGCACAAATGCTTAAAATTAAAAAAGCTAATAAGAGTGAATTAAAATATATAAGCCATTAAGGTAAAGAGAGTTCAACGACGGCTTAAAAATCAAGTAAAGAAAAATTAAATTATGGAAAAAATCATACATAAATAATAAACTATTCAATTTGTTCCTTTTTTTCTTTAAGCAACATTTCTTTAAAATAGTGTAACTGGGTGGAAAGGGGGTAACTTTTTGATTTACATTTACATGCTTTATTTTTTTTTTTTTGCTAGAACTGATTGTTAAAGCAATATTAATATTTAAGTTTCTATTTATTTATTAAATACAAATATGCACACAATGTAGCACCAGGCCTAATTTGCCAATATATTTCTTAATAGTCACCTTTGTGTATGTCCTCACACCCTTCTCCCTCCTAAACTCTTATGGTAGTTCCTCTCATTTGGTAGAGTTTGAGAATGTCTTGCTGAAACTACTGTTGCAGCCATTTTTCTCCAGGAGTAGTCTTTGAAAATGAATTTTAATAAGGCAGCAACAGTTCTTGTTGACATGATAAAAAAATTTTGAAAAAAAAAAATAGAACCGACTTCAAAATTGCTCTTAAAAGTGAGAAATTATTTTATTCTTTAAACACCATCGATAATGCTTTTAAACGTAATTTTTGAAGTTGGCGCAAAAACAAAAAGTAAAATCCAGTGTAACCATATGCTTCGTTCATATTTTTTTCAGAAAAGCATCCAAAATTACGAACGAAACATTTATATCGTTATTCAAATATGCTGTCATCAATGCATAATGTATGTGATAGTGAAGAAACTGGGCCTGGTTAAATTTATAGTTGTATTTGAGTTACGGCTGTGAAGGATTTTATCTATCGTTTTTGCGCCAACTTCAAAAATTATGTTTAAAAGTATTATCGATGGTGTTTAAAGAATAAAAATATTTCTCACTTTTTAGAGCAATTTTAAGTCGGTTCTATTTTTTTTTTTTTCAATTTTTTTTTATTTCATTCTTTTTAGTGTAAATGTAGGTATTTCAGAAATAGTAAGAAGTTACCATCACGAAACTGCGCCTTATTTTTTTCATAAAAATGCTCCATACTAAAAAAAAAAAAAACTATAAACACGCATTAAACTTTAGGCGATTGGCACTGAAACTTATCTTTGTTCCTCTCTGGAATTCACGTGTAGTTAATTTTACTATAACCATTTAAGTATTACGTTTTCCCTAACTAGTTTCCATTTCACAGCATACAAGTTGCTTGTTATGCAATCCTGTATTTTCTTACTTATCCCTGATCATCTGTTATTGCAGTAGATGATAACGATAAAAATACTACTGTGTAGTTGAGGCAAACCAAATGGTAGCATTGTGAAGGCTAAGCAGATCCTAATCACTGCATCACCTTGCTTCCTGATTAGGTTTACCCCCACTATGGAGCAATAGCACTGAAGAAGGGAAGATTTCGATAATTCACATAGGCTTACTATAAATCAGCAGGATTACCAAAATCAAATTTTTTACGTCAAAAATGAGACGACACGCCCCGATTCCCGATTATTGAAATATCCCCCCTGAAGAAACTTGATGCTTGCTTCAGAGAAGCCTTCATTCAAAATTATCACTACAAATACTATTAATGTTACTGTCATATGGCACCAAACTTTCATAACAATGGGTTTTAAATTTAATCATTTAATAGGGAAATTGCATGAAATTTATTGTTTTTTGCCCATAACTTTTTTCTAAAGGACAAATATGGTCAAACAAAGTAATGGGACCTAAGTTGAGCCATCCCCTATCCATAAAAAAAAAGAATCATCAAAATCGATTCACTATGTGAGACGCTGTGAGTGGACAAACAAACAAAAAAAAAAACCATACATACGGCATGAACTGATAACCGCCTCCTTTTTGAATTCGGTTAAAAATTTAATGACAAGGAGTCATTGCTTTAACATTCAAATCTCAGGCTAACCCAGAAATTAGGATAAGTGATTTCTTTAGTAAGGTCGTGTTCACTTGGAACAGTTTACCGTTAGAGGCAGTAACAAGCAAGGGAGTGGATAGCTTTAAGAGGGCCATTGATCTTCATTGGGGACTTACAAACCAACTAGGACCAGCCTAGCTGGGCCCAGAGCTTGTTGCTGGTCATTACGTTTGTATTTGTAAATTAACATGACTAATAAAAAGTAATAAAATATGTCAAGACTAAAACAGATACAACTGTTACATAGATCCTGTGACACATCTTAATTAAAGGCTTAGTTTGTTTACTAAGAAGATTTCGTTTTCTTTTTAATGCAATAGTCCAAGAGCCCATGAGTGCCAGACCTACGTCATAGTATGAAGGTCCAAAAAATTTCTTCGTAAGCTCGCTACAGCAGGTAAGAATGGTTTACTAATATTTAAGCTGAGTCACACTGATTTTTTGGCAGGAAATAGGTAACAAAGGTGTGCAAAATTACTGCAAAAACTATACATCATAGATTCATTCCATGTCACGTGACCTGGTGCTCCCCATCCAACCATCTCTCATTTGGAGGACGTTTTAGAGAGGTGCTGGCAAACATTCATTTGAAACTACCCTATGCTAGTTTTTAACTTCTAAGCTGCACATCATGAGGATTAGGATAGCTCAAAAAGAAAAAAAAAAGGTTGGCTCCAATTGGGAATTATGGCATTTCGTTTCCCAAAGCTGATCTGCCGTTTTGGAGCCCTTTTTTCATTGATTCTCAGGCTTTGGATCTTGGAAGCTAAAAATTTATATTGGATAATTTCAAAGGCATGTTTGCAACTATATAAAGTTTCGTTCAAATCATAGATGGTCGAATGGAGACAACGAGGTCACTTGAAATGGAATGACTCAATGATGTTTTGTTTTTGATGCACCTCTTGCTACCTGTCTCCTGCCAAAGCCAGTGCAACTTAGCTTAAATATTAACAAACCTTTCTTAAGTGAACTTGATTTTTATTCAATGGATTGCATTGTTTTAAAACTAAATATTAATTTTTGAATTTCAGCAATATGGATTTCGGCAACATTTGATTAGCAAAAAAAGAGCTTTATTTTGACCAGCTTGGTGAAATCCTTTCGTTTAAAATTCATTTCAACCTCACAAAGCAAATTTAATAATCCATTTTATACCAGAAGAAAAAAAAAACTACGATATTGGTAGGACACTCCAAGTAGCGCAACGTAATTATCCGAAAATAATTTTCCAAACTTATTGATAATGGAAGTTTTTTTTTTTT
The DNA here is from genome assembly GCF_026930045.1 of Uloborus diversus. Classification (NCBI taxonomy): domain Eukaryota; kingdom Metazoa; phylum Arthropoda; class Arachnida; order Araneae; family Uloboridae; genus Uloborus; species Uloborus diversus. The sequence continues at coordinate 108,609 of NW_026558738.1, forward strand.
TTGCCGACACTGCATAGTATGGAATATTCTTTGAGGAAATGCTAGGTAAAAGAAATTTTATTATAGCTAGTCATTAGGAATGTGAATGCATTATTACCTGTTGTTCCCACAGGCTAGATTGGACATTTCTTTGATGACTATGAAGGAGCAGTCCTGCCCGCAAAACACTCAATACGGAATCAGCTTGGATGGAATTTGCTGACTGAAACGGTGCTTAGAACTTGGCTTTGTTTAGCCCCAGACATCCTGTTGTAAAAAATTGAAGTGAATGAAATTAAGCTTGATTGATATCAAAACTTGCTGAGCAAAACAATTATCAAAAATTTAATGAAAAACCAATTTAAAAAAAAATGTTTTCAGACAGCTGGAAAGCAAAGTCTTAACTTCCATGCACTAAATAAAGGAAGCAGTGTTCCCATGATATTTTTTTAATATAAATTTATTCCAATACACAGGCAATGTATTCTTACTGATTTTATAATTTAATTAATATTACTGAATCTTTGCATGACTGATATGTATCAAACACTGAGTCATGCCATTTCAAATCTGGCAGGTTGGTATGAAAAGTGAGACAAACGTTTTCTTCAGTTGCAGCCAACTGAATTTTGTACAAAACAAGAACAAAATACTCGATTTAAAATCGACACTTCAAATGTATTTAACCTATTTGAATAATTCTTGTTTCTAAAAATAAATAAGGACCCATGTTTTTGAAAATTTAGTTGTGTTTATTGATAAAGAAAATATGTTTTTGTGGTGAAAAAAACTGCGTTTTTACCGATTTTTAACCGACTTCAAAAAATTAAGTTATGATTTCGTCTTGCCGCTTTTTATGTATGTTTTCGAATTGCTGCAAGAATACTGGGACCGATTTGGAAAATTCTTTTTTTGCTTGGAATGGTACACTTTCCACATGATCCCATCTTAATTTTGTCAGTATCTGATGAAGGGTCCCGGAGAAATTTAAGAAACTTTAAATTTTATACTTTGTAGCTACGTAAACTAGCTTTTTTCAGCTGCGAGACACGTCACAGGTCACGTGGTTTTGGAGTGAACAGCGCATTTATTGACCGAGGAATCTTGTCTTGAACAATAACTTCATTTAGTCATAAAAGTTTTTTTTTTAATGTTACAGTTTTAAATATATTTAGTGTTCATGAGGAATTGAAGACAAAAATCCCCCCCCCCCCCCCGTCTGACGATTAAATTTGTATTCCTTAATAAATATATCGTAAATGGTGTTCGATTTCTGAAGTTTGACAAGTAAGTATTCTAGATTTAATATTTCATGACGCCGTAAGTTTAATTTACAGTTATGGGAATACTAATTAACATACTTCGCTGGAATTGTTTTATGTGCTATGCTCCCTGATTACTAGAAGACGCCCGGACCTATTATGAAAATTCTTTTCTGTTTGAAACGATATACTTCTGCCGGTCATTTAATCGTCATCAAGTCCGGGTATGAGGGATCCTGGAGTAATCGAAGGAACTCTTCAAATTTCATACTCGCGCTTTGTTATTTGTAAATTCATAGCGTCTCACTTAGTAAAATAATTTTTATGTTTTTTTTTTTTTTTGTTTAATGGATAGGAGTTTAGAAAAAAGTTATGGTCAAAAAACAATAAACTACATTTAATTTCAATATCAAACAGTTAATTTTGAAGGGTATTTTTCCTTTTTAGGGGGGCTGTTGCTTTGGGGGAGAACCCCCCTAAATATTTCCCTGTACTAAACATAGCCTTATCGCAAATTTTGAATCAAGACTATTCTCAAACAAACAGGAAAATCATTTAGTACCGTTGCTCTAATACTATTTTGATCTTCATATATACATCACAGTAGATACTCTGTTTTTAGTGTGATGTTGATCTAGAACGAAAAAGATGTTTTCAATTCGTCAGAATATTTTTATGTATGTCCCACGTAAACTCGAACACGCATAGACCTATTTGGAAAATTCATTTTTTTTTCTTCTCGTTTGAAAAGGTATTTACTTCCCAAGTAATACTATGGTTATTAGGTCAGTATTTGGAGACGGGATCCTTGAAAAATCAAGAAACCTCTTCAAATTCTATAGGTAAAGCTATAGCGATTTCTGTTGTTTTTTAGTGACGCATGAACTTTTTCCAGAAAGCATGCTTTGATGAAGTCAAACTGATGAAGAAAATTTTCTTTGTTATTAATTGCGCATTCGAAAAAGCCTTTCTTCGCAGTCTTTGGAAGTCTCCGATTCGCTGTGCTCTATTTTGTTTATCTTAGCTGTTTTCAGATTCCTGTACTCGACGTTTTCTCAACCGAGATGTACGTAAGGCGTGTATCACATACTCTACCCTACGTACTTATTTTATATTTACAGTACTAAAAAGCAAAAAATAAATTATTTTCAAATAAAAAAGAAGCGACTTCAAAAAAACAAAGAACTAAAAAGTAAAAAATAATTGGTCATACAAACATGCGATTTCCTACCCAACGTATATATACGTATATAAACGTAACTATACAACGATTAATACCTAACTAATTATGTACGATCTTTTATTTTCTAATATTTATTTAAAGTCGGGGCCTCCTATAAACTAGTACCTAACGTAACTGACAACCCACCAAATCCTGAGTTGAACACTAATTTAACAAAACGTGAAAGTCTTTAAAACTAATCCTACTTAGTTACGTTAGGTAGTAGTTTATAAGAGACCCCGACTTCAAGAGGTTAATAAAAAATTAAGAGACCGTATATAATTAGTTAGGTATTAACATAATTCATCGTAAAGTAACTAATATCAGTAATTATTTTATAATTGGGTGTTTAGTTTAGTTGAGTTTTGTACAGGAATTTTAAAATGAATTAGATTTATACGTTTGGGTAGAAAATCGAATGTTAGTATCACCAATTATTTTCTTTTTTTTAGTTCCTCTTTGTTTTTTGAATTCTGTTTTTTTTTTTATTGAGAATAATTGTATGCTTTTTTTTCAATGTGAAAAAAGTTTTCTTTACTAAACCAAACGGAGATATCAATCAAAGCCCTTATACGATAACGAATAAATACCATTGTGCTGAAAATGAAAACAATCAGTAATCCAACATTTTGAAGCACAAAAATTGCAAATTATTGCAGACACGTGTTTTGGTGTTACAAATAACACCTTTTTTAAAGCAAAGAAGTGTGAGCTTCTGAGCTTTCTTTTTTTGAAAATGAAATTATCTAAACTTTGCAAAAATTTGAAACTTGTTTCTTCGGACAATTTACCATTGGTAAATAAAAATGTTGTCGTTAATATTTCAAGTGTTCCTTTAAACTGTTCTCAAATTAATGCTCTAAAATGCAATGATAACTTTGCTCTGGCGAACAAACCTTCTTTTTCTAAGCTTATTGCTCCTATTGAGAAAGCCTTTAAATTTAGTGCCTTATCATACACCCAAAAAGATTGCGTTAGGCATCTTATTGCTTCTAATGTGGACTTTAATTCTAGGATTTTCAATCCCGTCTTTACTAGTACTGTTAGTCGTACTGTAAAGAATTTAACTTTTAATTCTGATATTGTTGTTACCAAAGCTGACACGGGTGGTCAAATTGTTGTTCTTGACACATCATCTTATGTTGACAAAACTAATTACTTGATTTCTTCTGGTCCATACTTAGAGATTTCTAAAGATCCTAGTGAAAATGAGTTAAAGACTATTTCTTCTTGTTAAAGTATGATACATTTATCTTTACCATTGTGGCAACACATCAGTACTTTTACTGTTTTTGAAATGGTCGTTGCTGCAGTTTCGTTATATTTTCGTTGTTGTCTTTTTCTAAATAAATATAAGTAAAAATGCATCTGGATCCCTAATTATTCTTCAAGCAACCTAACAAATTCATGGAGTTCACTTAACACTTCTGCTGTCAAGTCTGTTCAGTCTATTCCATTAAAAGTTAAACGCTCTGTTATTCCTTCTATTGCTAATTGCGCTAGATTTTGTGCTTTATCCAAGGTACATAAAGCTGGCATTCCTTTCAGGCCTATTGCTTCCAATATTGGTACGGCTTCTTATAAACTTGCAAAATATTTAGTCTCTGTGTTTTCTCCTCTTATGAGTCATAATGTATTCACTGTAAAAACTCTATCGATTTTGTCAAAAAAATTCAGAATTGCGTTCCAAATAATTCTTTTAGGGCTTCTTTTGATGTGAACTCATTATTTACGAACGTTCCGGTCGAGGGTTCATTGTTATGCCTTTAGAGGAGACTGTCTGAATTTCATTTTACCTCTAAGGAAATTGAGGATTTAGTTTTCCTTACTAATACTTGTCTAAAGCAATGTTCCTTTGTTTTTAATGGTAAATTTTATACTATGTCGGATGGTCTGGCAATGGAAAATCCACTTAGCGCCATCCTTAGTGATATTTACATGAATTCTTTGAGGTTCAGTTGTTTCAGTATCTACAGTTTCAATTCTATGTTCGCTATGTTGATGACTGTTTTGTTCTTATGAATCACGATCAACTAAGCATTGATGATGCCTTATCTATTTTAAATTCCATTGATCCTCATATTCAATTCTCTTGTGAAAAAGAACAGAATAATTGCCTTCCATTTCTGGATGTTCTCGTTTCTCGAACTGAGTCCGGTTTTGAAACTACGGTTTATCGCAAGCCTTTTGCTGTTTCCTTACCCGCACATAGATTATCGTCTCACCCTCCTAATCAAAAATATTCAGCTTTCAACACATTTGATTATCGTGCAATGAATATTTTTTCTTCCTTCACCTGAGCTTCTTAATGCGGAACTTAACTATTTAAGAGCTGTGGCTGTTGATCGAGACTATCCGCCCACCTTAATTGATTCCATTTATAAAAAATTTTGCAAAAAATCTCAAAATATTGTTCTTAATAGAATTTTAACACTAAGAATTTAGCTGTTCTGCCTTTCTTTCCTGGTATTAGTTTTCAGGTTGCTAAGATTCTGAAGCGATTCCAATTCCAAGTGGTATTTTCTCCTATTAATAAACTTTCTTTCTCTTCTCTTAAATATTCTATTCACCCTCTTAATTGTTGTGGGGTCTATAAAATTGTTTGTAATTGCGGACTCGGATACACTTTTATTTTTTTACTTTTATTTTTTTTCATTTTTTGCTTTCTTATTTCGTTCTGTGATTAACTAATTCCAATATGTTTATCCTTCACTCTGTTTTTTCCTGCATTTCTCCATTTGATACATTACTTCCATACATAGTTTTTTCCGCTGGTAAATTTATTGCTAATTTATTCAGAGTGGTTTCATTTTTGGACTTTTTGCATTGTTTATCGGTTTTCTTATAAAATTTATAACTTAAAGGTTTTTTCCTTATGGAATTATATAATAAATTTTGCCTCCAGGTGTCATTTCATTTTTTTTTTTTTTTTTGTTTTGTTTAATTTCTATTTTTAGGTATTTATATTATCTCCTGTTCCACCGTGTTGCTTTTCTCGGATGACTTTCATCCAGAAGCTCACACTTCTTTGCATTGAAAAAGGTGTTCCTTGTAACACCGAAACACGTGTCTGCAATAATTTGCAATTTTTGTGCTTCAAAACGTTGGACTACTGATTGTTTTCATTTTAAGCACAAAGGTATTTATTCAACATTTAACATAATTGGAGAGCTAAAGCAATCGGGTGGTACGAGCAAGTATCTCTTTATTTTTTAATAGTTTAAAAGTTTTACTTATTCTTTGGCATTAGAGCCTTCATGAGCTACACTGCGTGAACTGTTTGAATTTGCAAACATTTGAGCGGTAGATATTTCCCAATTGCTTCAATATAATTAATTTCCGTAGTTTTAAATATATATATATATATATATATATATATATATACGTTCTTCAATGGTAACCAAAACCATCGTGTAAGACTTAAGTGATATCAGTTCCACCACATGGGGCACGATCTTGCAACCTTAAGTCGTAGTATGAAGAACATCTCAATTTCTGTTTAACCACCCAAGGTCATGTTTGAACTGAGTTACCGGTTAACCAGAACGGTTAATTTCATGACGTCTGATTGATGACGTCTGTGTTCAATGTGGTGAGTGGCCATACGTTTTCATATACAATTGACTAACCATAGAACAGGGGGTCCTAAAGCGGGTTCCGCAAAGTGTCCACGATGTTATGACATGCAAGGTGTGCAAAAAGTCCATGATAGATTTTAAAAAATCATTGAAAAGCAACAAATCGTCGTATCAATACGCGGTTTGCACCATACTATTTCACCGGTTCAAGAACCTTTTATGACATCGTAAGAATGAAAATATGTTGTTGCTAATTCTCACTGATCTCAAATCAGATCAAGCCCATGAGTCCATTTGCCCTCAATATCTCCAACACTAGACCAGTTCCGTTCGAATCGTCCTCAAGTGACAAAGTGACATAAGTGAGTAAGTGCTCCGCAGTGGCGAAGCCTTCATTGCACTTGGTACATTTCGAAAAAGTCTCGATACCATGTAGAATCTGAGTGATCTAAGGTGACCAGAAGCCAGCCGAGACAAATCTGTCTGCCTTTGCCGGTCGGTGGTTTTTCCAGAAGATATTAATAAATGCCCTGTTTCTGGAGAGTACTTCACTGAATGACCAAGGTTCAGCACGGCACTGCGGCTGGGATGATCCCTTCTTAACCAGTCCATCAGAAACATCATTATATATTAAACTTACATGGGATGGTACCCATTAGAAATTCAAAATAGAAGACTTGGACAAAACCTTGAGATTTTCAAATTTACAGTTCCTGCCTGATCTCCAATATATAAAAGAGCGGCTTTTGCTGTTAGCATATGTACCCTGAGAACCAGAATTTAGAAGTTCGACTTCGCTTCGTTCACCTGCACAGTTTCCGATTTAAGACGCAGCGCCGTGGATTCAAGTATACCTGAACCGGTAGCATCCATTATTTACATAATTTACTGCCCCCAAGCAATTGTCCAGATAATAATCTGATCAAATATTCGCTGAGGTGGTGAATAAAGAAGAAAAATATATAGCTATAAGTAATTACTGTATCGTCACAGTAAGATATTGATTTTCTTACTGTGACGATACAACCGTCAACGTAAATTACTTATGATTACACTTTCTTTTATGACTTCATAAAAACAATATTGAACCTGTGAAGTATTATGGCGTAAAGTGCATATTGATGCGTCCCACAGTGGGGCAAAAACGCCCAAAAGCGCTTATTAATGTTTTTTCTCCTATACTATACTTGCTGATGATTAATAAATTTGTACAGGCCTACTTCTTAGGCAATCAGAACTGGAATTTCAGATCCCTTCGTCTACTACAGAGCTGAAGGGAGCCTTTAGAAAGATGAAGAATCATTAGTGCTGTAATTTACAAAAATTGCTTTTAAGCAGTCTATATTTTTTTTTCTTATTAAAGGTGGGTATATTTAATTTCTCTGGTGTCCAACGACAGTAATAGGACGGAAAAAAATGAGTATTATATAATTCTCAAACCAAAAATCTGATTTGATCAGCACCAAAAACTTCGGAATTCAAAGTTATTTTTTTCAAAACACCCTACAAAAATGTCCTTTTAGAAATTAATAAGTCATAAAGAAATTAGCTGCGTAAACCTGCGAACTTTGGACCCTGAGCCCAAACAAATCGAGAGAAATCCATTATAACATGCCTGTGTAAACAAACAAGTGAGAGAGGTTTAAAAACACTTTTAAGCGCTTTTTGGTCAAATACTTTTCAGTCACCCTGTAGGTATTTAATAGAATCGGATGCCGCGAGGAAATTCTAGTTCTTCAAAAGATGCTACGAACTGGTATCGTTCGGAAGCCCCTGCTATAGGGCATTTCTGGTTAATCTCCAGTGATTCCGAGTTAGCCGGTCACTCTACTCGAACACAACCCTGATGGACTCTTCCACATCCCTTCAATTCAAAAAATCCAAAAGCACATGAGGCAGTGAGATACAAACGGATGTAAGTGGACATTTTCAAGTTTTGAGTAAAATACGTTTAAAGTTGCGGTCCTAGGTAGGCTTTCATTGATTTTTTTTCTTAAGCATGCTGTGTAGCTGCACCTACCAGAGCTACTAGCACGATCTCTTGCCCAAGAACAGAGTATATGTTCACCTATCATTTGTACTGGTTATCTCCAATGTTTTAATTTTGGCACTTACATCCCTTTGCTTCTCACTGCCTCATATATAGTTCCTTTTCAAACTTCATGTGCTGAACTTATAAACCACCTTTTGATTGTTCCACCCGCCCTTTCCAACCCATTCCCTCAACACCCGACTGCTTATTCACAAGCACCGCGCTGCCGGTGAGCAGAGCACCCGAATATCCACGCTCGAAAAGGTCAACCGACATGAAAAAACCTCGCGTGTCGCTTTTTCCTCCTATCACGAATTTGCTCCTAGCCCACTGCTAAAATATACTTTCCCCCAACACGGCACGAGGCTTCGGATGATAGCCATGGACGTTTCCTGGTTAAAAATGTGTCACGTCCGAATGTCCGTACAATTGAAAGGAATGAGAAATGCATAAATGTGTAGAATACAAATACATTTGCGCTTGGAAATGAAAATTAAGAAATCAGGTATAGTTCTACAAAAATTGCAGTTTACTGCATACACGTGTTTCGGTGTTTAAAGGGACGCCTATTTCCATGAAAAGTAAGTGCGCTTATGCATGAAATGATGATCTTTTTATCCATTAGCTCATTTATCTGACCTTGAAAAAAGGGTGTTTTGAAACCTCGAAACACTTGTATGCAGTTAATCTGCAATTTTTGCGCAATTATAAATTATTTCTTATTTTTACGTATGAATATGTATTTCTGCGAATGGTGTGCATTAAGAGCGAGATGTGCATATTTCTACAAATAGTTCAGAATATTCCATATGAAATAAATTATGAATAAATAGAATATCAATGTAATAAAAGCACAAATGAAATAAAATGAATGAAGCGAATGCGTGAAAACTTAAAATGTATTCATATGAATGCATAAAATGTGTATGAGAATGCAGTGTATGTAGATAATAGTAAATAGCATATGAATTACGATACACCGTTTACGTTTATGAATAACGTGTGTGAGTGTTTTAAATCACCTCCCCGTGTCAAAGAAAAAAAAAACACACAATGGTCCATGGCTATGATGAATAAACTTTTCAGAGTTAAATTTGGCAGTTTTGATCAGCAAACATCAAATTTAAAGAATATGAAAACAATCTATATGGATTAAGCAGATACAGCCGTTCTACAACATAAAAAGGCAATAATCAGACCTCAACAATTTTGCTTAAAGCACCAAGATTCAAATTTCTAACTTTGTAAAAATATTTACTTCTTAAATTCTACAAGAATTATTTTCTCAGAAGCCAAAGAGGTATAATGTTCAGAAACTAAGAAATAAACAACTTTCATGATTTATGGTATACATGTTCAAAAGTTACGAAAAATGGTACATACTGTTATGCAATAATGAAAGGATGAATTTAATGTTTCCTGAATGACTTAAAAAATGTAATTCACTGTTAAAATTTACAAGAGCTATAAAATTTGAAAAAGAAATTTAACAGCGATTCCTGAGTGAGTTATATAATACAAATAAAAACCTATAAAGTACTTCCAGAAATAATGTAATGCTATAATTATTTGAAATTATTCAAAATTCTTTTACAACTGAGTTTTAGGAAATCAATACTTTGCTAGGGATTTGCGTAGCGACTTTCAGCGTTTGTTCAGCGGTCAACACTTTAAAAAGCAAAAGGTTTTTCTAAATTACATCCAAACCTTTCTTTGAATTCATTTTGGCTTTTGATGGTGAGTTACTGTTCTTATTCAATCGTTGCACTTGAAGTGACTCTGTTTTGCGCGTGCTACATTGCCTATAGTTTGAGCAAACCAAATCCCCATGTAATACTGTGATTAAGATCTGCGTCGGCTGCCAAGTGAAGTTTGCCCCATCCAATGTAGAGCGAACAGAACCGAGTCATCTTTAGTGAAGTGTGTGAATAAAAGCCATAACTAACCAATAAAAACGAAAATCAATAAAAACAAAGTATTAGAGGGTAAAACACCTCTAGAGCGGACACTAACGGGACAAACATTTTGTCCGTAAAAGAGGGGTGTCCGCGAGCGGGGTTTTATTATATTAACTATTTTATTTTCGTTATTTATTTTTTGCTCTCAAATTTTACAATTATCTTTTTCTTCCACCTTAACGTCTGTATATTTTTTTAATTAGCAATTTTTAAATATATATTTTGTTAGGTTATATTATACTAAGTTGTGTTTCTGAACCCTACACGGTGCACCAATGACAGCAATCTTTGAGATTCATCACTGTCACTAAATTCCACACTTTTTTGAATCCAACGTGAAGAAAGTAACTTGATATTGTTTGTTTTAAACCCCTCCAAGTGTACCTCACCCAGCTGATCGCGTCCAAAATATTAACAGATTTAAGCGATTCGCTGCTAGCTTGAGTCTTTGTTGTCTGGTTGAACGTATCTAGCTGTCTAAAGAATTTTGAAAGTTTCATTTCAGAATCCATAGGTTTACATTTCGACGTTGTGCTTGCTATCAAGGTAATGGTTTCTATGTTTTTTTTTAATGAATGCGTTTGAAATGGAAAGTCGCACTATAAATGCAGGAAGTAACCTGCATCTTTTCTCCAGTAAACAGTTATCAAAAGTCACAAGCCAATCTGACATAACACTGGTTCAGTGGTTGTCATTCAGCGTCTTTACATTGCATATCAGTCAACAAATAATGTTCACCACGCCAACTGAGGAAAAAAATTGGTTACTTGCAGAAAAAAAAAATAAATCATGTGTATATGTATACAACAATAAAAGAACATAAATTTAAGTTTTAAAATAAACATATTACGACAGTCTCTCCCTCACCCCTATTGTAAAATAGAACTTAATCCAAATTAAACAATTCTTACATTGAATAAATGAACATAAGTTTAAATTTGAGCATCGAAAGCAACCTCTGAATTTAGAATCTGAAAAACGGATTCAGGATTTTCTTTTCAACTGGACTTTGTACTGGATGCAAAAACCTTAAAAGATTTTATCGGACTGGTTTCAATGGAAATTTCGGAACCTATCCCGATGAATTAAGTAGAAATAAAGCAAAATATTTCTCGCATTGACATTAGATTCAATATCGGAGTATTCGCAAAAAGAGTACAATGCCATGTCTAAGAATTTGGACTTTAATTGAAACCAATTTTTGGAAGTTATTACGAATTATATTTGTATTGATTCTCGAGTTCATTGTAATCAAGCATCCATTGTCTGTACATAAGTTATTTGTAATGGGTTCAAAAGTATGTTTGCTTTGTAACATGGAGAATATGACTGATATAACAAATACTTATCATTGGGGAGTTGAAACGCGATTGAAGATGATGCTAACACATAAAAGACTGTCTCGACATCAAAAGGGGGGGGGGGTCTAAAGGTGTGAGAATTGGGGGTGGCACCCCGAGAATGGATTTTTTTCTTTCTTTTCCTTAAACTTCAGCTATATGTTAATAGATTCTCACAATTCTGACTTCTAAAATTTTCAGACAGTGAGGAAGAAAATCTGAACGGATTTTCAAGTAAAAGTTCATAATAAATAACACGAAAAAAGTCCATTTTTTTGGAATTTTCATTTTTTATTTTTGTCAAATAAATCAATCTGTAAAAAATCGCTTTTCAAATACAGTAGAGAACCAATTATCCGGGAAGTTCGGGACCATAGCTATCCCGGATATCTGAATTTCCCGGTTTTCTGGATTGCTAAAAAGAGCTTTTGGCCGATTGTTTATAACACTTAAATTAGTATAATAAATAGTAATAAGTATTGAAATAAGAAGAAAACCGTTCAGAAATGCTTATCAATATCGAAACATTAAAAACTACTAGTGAGAGAATAATTTAAGCATCAAAAAGGGTTACCGAAGGGTTAGTAAGCAATCCAGGATACTTATAAAAAAAAAATAGTGCAAATAAATGCACGAAAAACCATAATCCATTGATATTTTATTTATTCGTGGGTTTGAAGCAAATATTTTACGTCCATAGATTGATTTTGATAATGTTTTATAGAAAAAGGTACGTCTCTTGAAAATCACAAATACCAAAAAAGTTTAAATCGAATACGCTTTAGTTGAAAGATATTTCTTATTTTCATTCAATACCGAAATTTTACCCCAAAAAATACCGGTATTACGAAATTGCAAAATGCTTCGAAATACCGGCATTCGGTATACCGGTATTGCAATTGCTAAGTGTAACGAAGATACAAGCGTTTATTTACGACAAAAAACCTTTGTTGACAGGAGTATTATTAAAAAAAAAAGTTACATGTAGTAGAGTAGACCAATCAGTGAATGAGCATTCATTCACCTAGCATTGCAGCGACCAACTTTTCCAACCTCAAACGATTGATGTTAAACCCATGGAGGTCACTGTAAACCCCTAAAAATGTCTTTATCACACAAATTTCGTCTGAAGATTCGGCAAAAATCTGGAGTTTCATTCGACAAAATTATCATCATTCGACGAAATGTGGAGTTTCCCTCCGCAAATTGAGAATTTCCACTGACTCAAAAATTTGGAACGCCCCTGGCAAATCGTGTCGATAATAGTAACTAAACTTAGTAGTTTAATCAACTATGTACTAATCAGGAAACAGGCAAAAAGTACCTTCAAAATGCGCGTACACTACAGACATGACAAATACACATAAAATCTAGTACAGCAATCAAAAACACTTAAACGTAAACGTTTGAAAGATAAAAGGTGCTCCTTGTTTTCTCGAAATGAGTGTATATATATATATTTTTTTTAAATACTATTTGTTTTATGTTTTTAACTATTAGTAATTTCTTCCAATAAATTTTGATTTGATCATCGAGTTTTCGCAATAAGATCGTTTTTTGATATCAGCAATTTAATGCCTTAGAAATTTACTTCATGCCTGATTTCAACGCGTAATATTTATATGCTTGCACTCATATACAGTGGCTCCCAAAAGTGTTCGTACACCTACGACTTTCGATGAAATAAGATCCTAACCATTGGTTAGAATTAATATTTCGGAATAGGTATTTATTTATAAGGTCTGTGATCAATTTTCAACAAAACTACATGAAAATTTTAAAAAAATATTAAAACTTATATTTTTTTTCAAATCAAAATCCAAAAAGTGCCGGACATTTTATCTCGCAAAAGTCTTCGTACACTTTAAATAATGTCTATTTATTATTGAATGATCTAACGTTTTATTAAGTTATCATTTAGTAGAATATCATGCAGTATCAACAATACCTTTTAAACGTTTATGAATAGATTTCCTACTTTTTTCTTTCCTTTTTTAAATAATTTCTGTGTAAGTGTTTAATCACACTTCGAGTCGAACTGTTTCTAGCTTTATTTTCGTTTCAAAGTCGTATTTTCGTAATCTAGCCCCCAGATATCTCTAAATATGTTATATTAAGTTCAAATCCGGAGATTGACGAGGTATTTTATAAACTTTAGGACAATTTTTGAGGCACTTGACGCAAATGTTGAAAACAGTGTGCTTCTCATCAGTACCTTGATAAAAAACAAAGTTGTTTCCGATAACCAAATTTTTGGCTAAGAATTTGAAATTGGTTTTTAAAATATTTAAATGAACAGCATGATTCATTATTTCATCAAAAAATTCCAAACTACCAATTCCTGATACTGATATGCTTCCTTACACAAGAACACCTTCACCGTCCTGATTAACTGGTCCAACTAAGTTCTTAAGTTTAAATTCCTAAATGTTTCTTCTATTTACAATTATACAACAATTTAACCAAAAATGTTGGATTCATTTTCATCTGCAAGTAAGACATAATTCCAAAACGTTTTGAGCTTTATTATCATTGATTTTACGACGAAAAGCGTAAGCTTTCTGTTTTTTGCACGGCCAAGAAAATTTCTGCGGGAAGAGGTCCCATTTAATCCAACTAATCAGAGAGCTTGTTGAACAATTTTAGGTGAAAATCAAATGTGAAAATCTTCATTCAACTCTGCAGAAACATTTACAGCACTCAAATGTGTGTTTTTCATAAATGTTTCAACTGTAAATCTCCGATCACGCTTTGTCAACTTTGCCGGTTGACCTTTCCTTACTTTGTTTTCGGTCCGATTCTTTTCTTTAAAGCATTTTATCAAGCACTTTACTATAGAATGGAATAAATTAACTAGTTTAAAGACATTTCAGACCAATTTACCGCTACTGTGAGGAAAAAATTCAAATTTCGAATGGTGTTTGTGATTTTTTACGAATACCAGCCATTTTAAAGTAATAAGCACAATATTAAGGAATAAATAAACAAAAAAGTAAAGCCAAATGACGTTTAAGGGTCAACACAATGTAAAAATAATAAAAAAACGACACATGATAATTTTAATCATGAATGTATTCGAAAATATTTGAGTGTAAGATGACTTTCGTTGTGTATTATTTCTCTGTCTCTTCGTTTTTTGACTCATTTCAAAAAGAAGATCCGTTAATATTTTGAAAAAAAACTACAGGGTTTTATTTGGAATGACATAGGAATGATGTGAAAAAATATTGGACTTCATATTCGAATTCAGTTTTGCGTTATATTGGTTTTACTAAAAAATTTCCAAGTGTACGAACTTTTTGAGAGTCACTGTATATCCATTTCAAGACAGCATAAATCATTAAATGAAGACATTATCCCTCCTGTACACATAACTATTTCTTAAGAAAATCATGCTGAGCTGAACTTGACTGCACCGTCACAAACCTATCCCTGCACTAAAGCTACATTTACAGAGATTTTACTTGACGCTTGTCAGGTGGTGGATAATTCTTTACCATCAAAGTGGTATCAGCAGCAGAAAATATAGCGCATTTTCTTATTGGAATATAACCAGTTACTATAGTAACTGATTTGCAAATATTTTCGCATAAAACTTTGTTATAGAGATGTTGGGGAATATAGGACAAAGTGAAATTACGATACAAGGTGAAATGGTGAAATATTTACTCTGCTTTTAGCGCCAACTCTCTGGTAATATTTTAACTATATTGTAACACATGTAGTCTATTCCAGTTATTAAAAAATACCAAATGAGATTAAAGTTAATGATAATACAGGCTATTCTCAAAAATCGATACACAGATTGTAATAGTTCTTTGAAGTCAAAACTTGATTTTTATGAAATGATAAAGTTGTTATTAATGTTTTTAATATTAATTGAGATCTTATATAGTTGAGTAGTATATATTTAGATAATATTAAGCTTATTTTTATCCTAAATATTTTGTACAATTCGTCAAGCACATGCGAGGCAAAATGGATGGGGCAAAGTGAAAAAGTTCATTTTGTTTATTTACTCAATCATTTATTTATTAATTCACTTATTATTTTATCGATTAATTATTTTATATTCAGTCATTTTGTAATTCACACTTATTTATTCGTTCACTTATTTTCCTATTCCTTTCGTCTTTTACTCACTCATTTTTCTTCGCATAATTTATTTAATGATTTTTTTTTATTTACAGATTCATTATCTTTAAATTTATACAATAAACCTTTTATTTACTTATTCACTCGATAAAAAATATTTTTTATCGTCGAATACAAAATATTTCATCAGAAAAATATTTTGTTTTTCACTTTGCCCGATAAAAAAAAAAAAAAAAAAAAAAAAAAAAAAAAAAAAAAAAAAGGTGGAATTGTATCGCCAAGTTAAAATTTATTGCGAAAAATAGAAAATACTATTTCAATGCAAGTTTTATATTCAAAATACAATGTTCTTTCTTTAGGGTCTGGTGGGGGAAAGTGGTCAATGGGGTAAAGTGGTCAGTCGTCAAATAAATGGCTATAGCTTGGAAATAAATGTTCGAACGAATGTGAAAATTTTATTATAGAGTAGGGTAGTTAGAAACTACATTTTGAGTACAAAATTTTACAACTGGCAAAATGTTATTTGGTAAAAAAAAATATTTTGTGTCAATATGAAAAGTTTTTAAATCTAAAGACCTCTTTTAACTTCCTTGGGAAATTTTGTTTGTTAGAATTATGAACAGATTGACTACATAGGAAGCTTCCTACATGTCTCAAGATGTCTTACTCATTAGCAGTTAGCTGAATCTATTTTAGATAATTTTTTAGAACAATTTTAGTAAGATGGGGTAAAGTGGTCATAATATTAGGCTTAACAAGTATTGTTCTTCTAATGTCACTTAATCATTAAGTATAAGGCAGATATAAATTAAATATTAATTTCACTTAATATGTATTGTTTTTTCAGTAAATGGTGTTAAATATACGAGTATATGCTTAAGTATACGCATATACTCGTGTAGGCACGTATATAGACGTATTCACATAAATGCACCAATAAATACATATATGGGTATCTGCAAGTATTTTCAATCTATACAGATATATTAGACTATAACGTATATAATCGTTTATATATATAAACACTTATATACTCAAGTAGACACTCATATACGCGTACGTACTCGAGTAGACACTTACATACAAGCATATGATATACAAGTATGCAAGATGAGTTTAAACTTTTAAGCAAATTATTAAAAGGTGTTAGAGGGAAGGATAAGAAGTAAGAATCACATAAGGAAACAAACACAATACTGACGCGCTACATGCACGCAAAGTCAGAAACTGATGGATGCAAAACTGGTCAAAAATCACAAAGCACGCTCTGTTACAATAACGAGACCTTTGAAAAACTTTCATCAGCAGATGCGCCTTTGTTGCGATGCTTGTATTACAGCTACAGGCCGTAACTTTTAACAACTGCTCTAAATATTTCTTAAAAACTAAAATCTTGGGCAAAATCATCTTTGTGTAACAAATTGGTGATTTGTTTTGCATGCATCAGTTTCTGGCATTGTGTGCATGTAGCGCGTCAGCGAACGTAAGTTCTTTATAATTCTTTGTTTCTTATCCTCCCCTCTCACACCCCTTAGATTTTTGCCCAAGATCTTGTTTTCACTCTGTAGTCACACATGTATTTAAGCTTGTATACTCGTGTATACATACATGTACTTGTGTATACACGTAAATGTACGTATATACGTCTATACAGGTATATAACCATGTTTGCACGTATACATACGTATACGCGTGCTTCACAATGTGAGTAGACACGTACCCCCAAACATACACTCGATGTATCCACGAATTAATTCGTGTATACCCGTATATTTGTGTATGTACACTTATATATGCGTGTATACGTCTACTGCTCACGTATATACTCATGTATGCACGTATATACTCAAGATACAAGTGCATACACTCATATGATGATCGTTTACACACATATATACCCGTACATACACGTGACACGTATATACTCGTGTATACACGCATACACTCCTGTAGCTTATC
>NW_026558739.1:0-125800 GCF_026930045.1 Uloborus diversus
ACATTTCAGATAGTTAGCCCCTCAATCACTTAATCAAATTCATTTATCGTCTATATCAACCACATTCATTTTCGCAATAAAAGATTCAACGCATTCTACTCGCAGTCAGCAGGATTCGAAACTACGCGGGAAATTCCCAATGGATTTCAAGTCCATCGCCTTAACCACTCGGCCACGACTGCCTCGAGCAAGGCTCAATTTTTTGTAACAGAAACTTTAAATTACAAAAAAATTCCCCGCAGAAATATTTTTTTCTAATATCATACAAAAGTCTTGTGATAATTATTTACATGTTTTCTGTAGTTTATAAATAAAAAATAAAGGTGAACCAGAAAAATCAGACACATATGAATAAAGAATACATACAGATGCGAAATTGTCCATTTTCAGCATATAAAATCTACCGGGCTAATTGCATTAGATAATAGTATTTCAAAGGTTTTCATCATTTCAATCTTCCATGCCGGTGAGCACACTTTTTTTTGTAGGAAAAAAAATTGTTTGTTAGGGAGATTCTGACTTAAAATCCCTAGACCTTGTTCTCTTTCAATATTCCTCTATTCTGTATTGATTTTTTATTAGTATGAAGAAAAATCGAATTGTTGTCGAAACGAAACATGAAACAGAAACGAACATTATTAAAAAATTTACTTTCGTCTTGGACTTCAATAGTGTGACTGATGTACGTTAAATCCGGAAATCTAAAAATTCATCCGTTCCAGTTAGTTCTGAAACACAACCTCGCAGTCGGTAGGATTCGAACCTACGCGGGAAGATCCCAATGGATTTCTAGTCCATCGCCTTAACCCCTCGGCCACGACTGCTCGATGATAGGCACATCGCCCTTAAATTTCTGTTAACTGAAAGGCATTTTACAGTGTTTAATCAGTGTGGAATATATTTTAAATTTCTTTTGTCTTGAAAACAAAATAAATATCCCGCGATTGTACCGTGAACAATTTAAAAAACTTCTAAAGGAAACACAATGATTGTTTTACTCTACTTGATCACAAGGAATAAAACTTAATTATTTTTTGTGTCTTTTCCCTAATTTATAATAATAAATTCTTCGAATCTCATTTATGTACGGCAGATAAAGATTTTTTTTCACGTTAAGAATCAAGAAGGTTTTAAAAAGTTATATCCAAAGGACAACGAAAAACGATACTCTATGGGAAAGAAAGCAAATTTTATTTATTTCAAAATTTTGTGCGTTAAAAACTCGTGCGCTGCCAAAAGTTCTAGTTCCCGGAAAGGAGGAATTGCTTCCAGGAACTCGCAGTTGACAGGATTCGAACCTGCGCGGGAATGTCCCAATGGATTTCGAGTCCATCGCCTTAACCACTCGGCCACAACTGCTGCTCGTCCAAGGAAAAAATTTAAACCAAACTACTGTTCTGTAATTCGATAAGTTTTTACTTTAGAAATTGAATAATACAAAATTGTATGAAATGAAGCGGTTTCAATTTTTATATTGCGCAGAAGTTGGAAAAAACTGCCAAGCCAGATATTGTTTATGGTATATTTTCTACAAATAATTTCAAAAATTCCAAAGACTGCTTAACATTTCAGATAGTTAGCCCCTCAATCACTTAATCAAACTCATTTATCGTCTATATCAACCACACTCATTTTCGCAATGAAAGATTCAACGCATTCTACTCGCAGTCGGCAGGATTCGAACCTACGCGGGAAATTCCCAATGGATTTCAAGTCCATCGCCTTAACCACTCGGCCACGACTGCCTCGAACAAGGCTCAATTTTTTGTAACAGAAACTTTAAATTACAAAAAAATTCCCCGCAGAAATATTTTTTTCTAATATCATACAAAAGTCTTGTGATAATTATTTACATGTTTTCTGTAGTTTATAAATAAAAAATAAAGGTGAACCAGAAAATCAGACACATATGAATAAAGAAGACATACAGATGCGAAATTGTCCATTTTCAGCATATAAAATCTACCGGGCTAATTGCATTAGATAATAGTATTTCAAAGGTTTTCATCATTTCAATCTTCCATGCCGGTGAACACACTTTTTTTGTAGGAAAAAAAATGTTTGTTAGGGAGATTCTGACTTAAAATCCCAAGACCTTGTTCTCTTTCAATATTCCTCTATTCTGTATTGATTTTTTATTAGTGTGAAGAAAAATCCAATTGTTGTCGAAACGAAACATGAAACAGAAACGAACATTATTAAAAAATTTACTTTCGTCTTGGACTTCAATAGTGTGACTGATGTACGTTAAATCCGGAAATCTAAAAATTCATCTGTTCCAGTTAGTTCTGAAACACAAAACAGAACCTCGCAGTCGGTAGGATTCGAACCTACGCGGGAAGATCCCAATGGACTTCTAGTCCATCGCCTTAACCACTCGGCCACGACTGCTCGATGCTAGGCACATCGCCCTTAAATTTCTGTTAACTGAAAGGCATTTAACTGTATTTATTCAGTGTGGAATATATTTTAAATTTCTTTTGTCTTGAAAACAAAATAAATATCCCGCGATTGTACCGTGAACAATTTAAAAAACTTCTAAAGGAAACACAATGATTGTTTTACTTGACTTGATCACAAGGAATAAAACTTAATTATTTTTTGTGTCTTTTCCCTAATTTATAATAATAAATTCTTCGAATCTCATTTATGTACGGCAGATAAAGATTTTTTTTCACGTTAAGAATCAAGAAGGTTTTAAAAATTTATATCCAAAGGACAACGAAAAACGATACTCTATGGGAAAGAAAGCAAATTTTATTTATTTCAAAATTTTGTGCGTTAAAAACTCGTGCGCTGCCAAAAGTTCTAGTTCCCGGAAAGGAGGAATTGCTTCCAGGAACTCGCAGTTGACAGGATTCGAACCTACGCGGGAAGATCCCAATGGATTTCTAGTCCATCGCCTTAACCACTCGGCCACGACTGCTCGATGCTAGGCACATCGCCCTTAAATTTCTGTTAACTGAAAGGCATTTTACAGTGTTTATTCAGTGTGGAATATATTTTAAATTTCTTTTGTCTTGAAAACAAAATAAATATCCCGCGATTGTACCGTGAACAATTTAAAAAACTTCTAAAGGAAACACAATGATTGTTTTACTCTACTTGATCACAAGGAATAAAACTTAATTATTTTTTGTGTCTTTTCCCTAATTTATAATAATAAATTCTTCGAATCTCATTTATGTACGGCAGATAAAGATTTTTTTTCACGTTAAGAATCAAGAAGGTTTTAAAAATTTATATCCAAAGGACAACGAAAAACGATACTCTATGGGAAAGAAAGCAAATTTTATTTATTTCAAAATTTTGTGCGTTAAAAACTCGTGCGCTGCCAAAAGTTCTAGTTCCCGGAAAGGAGGAATTGCTTCCAGGAACTCGCAGTTGACAGGATTCGAACCTGCGCGGGAATGTCCCAATGGATTTCGAGTCCATCGCCTTAACCACTCGGCCACGACTGCCTCGAACAAGGCTCAATTTTTTGTAACAGAAACTTTAAATTACAAAAAAATTCCCCGCAGAAATATTTTTTTCTAATATCATACAAAAGTCTTGTGATAATTATTTATATGTTTTCTGTAGTTTATAAATAAAAAATAAAGGTGAACCAGAAAATCAGACACATATGAATAAAGAAGATATACAGATGCGAAATTGTCCATTTTCAGCATATAAAATCTACCGGGCTAATTGCATTAGATAATAGTATTTCAAAGGTTTTCATCATTTCAATCTTCCATGCCGGTGAACACACTTTTTTGTAGGAAAAAAAATGTTTGTTAGGGAGATTCTGACTTAAAATCCCAAGACCTTGTTCTCTTTCAATATTCCTCTATTCTGTATTGATTTTTTATTAGTGTGAAGAAAAATCCAATTGTTGTCGAAACGAAACATGAAACAGAAACGAACATTATTAAAAAATTTACTTTCGTCTTGGACTTCAATAGTGTGACTGATGTACGTTAAATCCGGAAATCTAAAAATTCATCCGTTCCAGTTAGTTCTGAAACACAATACAGAACCTCGCAGTCGGTAGGATTCGAACCTACGCGGGAAGATCCCAAAGGATTTCTAGTCCATCGCCTTAACCACTCGGCCACGACTGCTCGATGCTAGGCACATCGCCCTTAAATTTCGGTTAACTGAAAGGCATTTAACTGTATTTATTCAGTGTGGAATATATTTTAAATTTCTTTTGTCTTGAAAACAAAATAAATATCCCGCGATTGTACCGTGAACAATTTAAAAAACTTCTAAAGGAAACACAATGATTGTTTTACTTGACTTGATCACAAGGAATAAAACTTAATTATTTTTTGTGTCTTTTCCCTAATTTATAATAATAAATTCTTCGAATCTCATTTACGTACGGCAGATAAAGATTTTTTTCACGTTAAGAATCAAGAAGGTTTTAAAAATTTATATCCAAAGGACAGCGAAAAACGATACTCTATGGGAAAGAAAGCAAATTTTATTTATTTCAAAATTTTGTGCGTTAAAAACTCTAGCGCTGTCAAAAGTTCAACTTCCCGGAAAGGATGAATTGCTTCCAGGAACTCGCAGTTGACAGAATTCGAACCTGCGCGGGAATGTCCCAATGGATTTCGAGTCCACCGCCTTAACTACTTGGCCACAACTGCAGATCGTCCAAGGAAAAAATTTAAACCAAACTACTGTTCTGTAATTCGATAACAAGTTTCTACTTTAGAAATTGAATAATACAAAATTGTATGAAATGAAGGGGTTTCAATTTAAATATTGCGCAGAAGTTGGAAAAAACTGCCAAGCCAGATAATGTTTATGGTATATTTTCTACAAATAATTTCAAAAATTTCAAAGACTGCTTAACATTTCAGATAGTTAGCCCCTCAATCACTTAATCAAACTCATTTATCGTCTATATCAACCACATTCATTTTCGCAATAATAGATTCGGCGCATTCTACTCGCAGTCGGCAGGATTCGAACCTACGCGGGAAATTCCCAATGGATTTCAAGTCCATCGCCTTAACCACTCGGCCACGACTGCCTCGAGCAAGGCTCAATTTTTTGTAACAGAAACTTTAAATTACAAAAAAATTCCCCACAGAAATATTTTTTTCTAATATCATACAAAAGTCTTGTGATAATTATTTACATGTTTTCTGTAGTTTATAAATAAAAAATAAAGGTGAACCAGAAAAATGAGACACATATGAATAAAGAAGACATACAGATGCGAAATTGTCCATTTTCAGCATATAAAATCTACCGGGCTAATTGCATTACATAATAGTATTTCAAAGGTTTTCATCATTTCAATCTTCCATGCCTGTGAACACACTTTTTTTGTAGGAAAAAAAATTGTTTGTTAGGGAGATTCTGACTTAAAATCCCTAGACCTTGTTCTCTTTCAATATTCCTCTATTCTGTATTGATTTTTTATTAGTATGAAGAAAAATCCAATTGTTGTCGAAACGAAACATGAAACAGAAAGGAACATTATTAAAAAATTTACTTTCGTCTTGGACTTCAATAGTGTGACTGATGTACGTTAAATCCGGAAATCTAAAAATTCATCCGTTCCAGTTAGTTCTGAAACACAAAACAGAACCTCGCAGTCGGAAGGACTCGAACCTACGCGGGAAGATCCCAATGGATTTCTAGTCCATCGCCTTAACCACTCGGCCACGACTGCTCGGTGCTAGGTACATCGCCCTTAAATTTCTGTTAACTGAAAGGCATTTTACAGTGTTTATTCAGTGTGGAATATATTTTATATTTCTTTTGTCTTGAAAACAAAATAAATATCCCGCGATTGTACCGTGAACAATTTAAAAAACTTCTAAAGGAAACACAATGATTGTTTTACTTGACTTGATCACAAGGAATAAAACTTAATTATTTTTTGTGTCTTTTCCCTAATTTATAATAATAAATTCTTCGAATCTCATTTATGTACGGCAGATAAAGATTTTTTTTCACGTTAAGAATCAAGAAGGTTTTAAAAATTTATATCCAAAGGACAGCGAAAAACGATACTCTATGGGAAAGAAAGCAAATTTTATTTATTTCAAAATTTTGTGCGTTAAAAACTCTAGCGCTGTCAAAAGTTCAACTTCCCGGAAAGGATGAATTGCTTCCAGGAACTCGCAGTTGACAGGATTCGAAACTGCGCGGGAATGTCCCAATGGATTTCGAGTCCATTGCCTTAACCACTCGGCCACAACTGCTGCTCGTCCAAGGAAAAAATTTAAACCAAACTACTGTTCTGTAATTCGATAACAAGTTTTTTACTTTAGAAATTGAATAATACAAAATTGTATGAAGTGAAGGGGTTTCAATTTACATATTGCGCAGAAGTTGGAAAAAACTGCCAAGCCAAATAATGTTTATGATATATTTTCTACAAATAATTTCAAAAATTCCAAAGGCTGCTTAACATTTCAGATAGTTAGCCCCTCAATCACTTAATCAAACTGATTTATCGTCTATATCAACCACATTCATTTTCGCAATAAAAGATTCAACGCATTCTACTCGCAGTCGGCAGGATTCGAACCTACGCGGGAAATTCCCAATGGATTTCAAGTCCATCGCCTTAACCACTCGGCCACGACTGCCTCGAACAAGGCTCAATTTTTTGTATCAGAAACTTTAAATTACAAAAAAATTCCCCGCATAAATATTTTTTTCTAATATCATACAAAAGTCTTGTGATAATTATTTACATGTTTTCTGTAGTTTATAAATAAAAAAAAAAGGTGAACCAGAAAAATCAGACACATATGAATAAAGAATACATACAGATGCGAAATTGTCCATTTTCAGCATATAAAATCTACCGGGCTAATTGCATTAGATAATAGTATTTCAAAGGTTTTCATCATTTCAATCTTCCATGCCGGTGAACACACTTTTTTGTAGGAAAAAAAATGTTTGTTAGGGAGATTCTGACTTAAAATCCCAAGACCTTGTTCTCTTTCAATATTCCTCTATTCTGTATTGATTTTTTATTAGTGTGAAGAAAAATCCAATTGTTGTCGAAACGAAACATGAAACAGAAACGAACATTATTAAAAAATTTACTTTCGTCTTGTACTTCAATAGTGTGACTGATGTACGTTAAATCCGGAAATCTAAAAATTCATCCGTTCCAGTTAGTTCTGAAACACAAAACAGAACCTCGCAGTCGGTAGGATTCGAACCTACGCGGGAAGATCCCAATGGATTTCAAGTCCATCGCCTTAACCACTCGGCCACGCCTGCTCGATGCTAGACACATCGCCCTTAAATTTCTGTTAACTGAAAGGCATTTTACAGTGTTTATTCAGTGTGGAATATATTTTAAATTTCTTTTGTCTTGAAAACAAAATAAATATCCCGCGATTGTACCGTGAACAATTTAAAAAACTTCTGAAGGAAACACAATGATTGTTTTACTTGACTTGATCACAAGGAATAAAACTTAATTATTTTTTGTGTCTTTTCCCTAATTTATAATAATAAATTCTTCGAATCTCATTTATGTACGGCAGATAAAGTTTTTTTTTCACGTTAAGAATCAAGAAGGTTTTAAAAATTTATATCCAAAGGACAGCGAAAAACGATACTCTATGGGGAAGAAAGCAAATATTATTTATTTCAAAATTTTGTGCGTTAAAAAATCGTGCGCTGTCAAAAGTTCTAGTTCCCGGAAAGGAGGAATTGCTTCCAGGAACTCGCAGTTGACAGGATTCGAACCTGCGCGGGAATGTCCCAATGGATTTCGAGTCCACCGCCTTAACTACTTGGCCACAACTGCAGATCGTCCAAGGAAAAAATTTAAACCAAACTACTGTTCTGTAATTCGATAACAAGTTTCTACTTTAGAAATTGAATAATACAAAATTGTATGAAATGAAGGGGTTTCAATTTAAATATTGCGCAGAAGTTGAAAAAAACTGCCAAGCCAGATAATGTTTATGGTATATTTTCTACAAATAATTTCAAAAATTCGAAAGACTGCTTAACATTCCAGATAGTTAGCCCCTCAATCACTTAATCAAACTCATTTATCGTCTATATCAACCACATTCATTTTCGCAATAAAAGATTCGGCGCATTCTACTCGCAGTCGGCAGGATTCGAACCTACGCGGGAAATTCTCAATGGATTTCAAGTCCATCGCCTTAACCACTCGGCCACGACTGCCTCGAGCAAGGCTCAATTTTTTGTAACAGAAACTTTAAATTACAAAAAAATTCCCCACAGAAATATTTTTTTCTAATATCATACAAAAGTCTTGTGATAATTATTTACATGTTTTCTGTAGTTTATAAATAAAAAATAAAGGTGAACTAGAAAAATGAGACACATATGAATAAAGAAGACATACAGATGCGAAATTGTCCATTTTCAGCATATAAAATCTACCGGGCTAATTGCATTACATAATAGTATTTCAAAGGTTTTCATCATTTCAATCTTCCATGCCTGTGAACACACTTTTTTTGTAGGAAAAAAAATTGTTTGTTAGGGAGATTCTGACTTAAAATCCCTAGACCTTGTTCTCTTTCAATATTCCTCTATTCTGTATTGATTTTTTATTAGTATGAAGAAAAATCCAATTGTTGTCGAAACGAAACATGAAACAGAAAGGAACATTATTAAAAAATTTACTTTCGTCTTGGACTTCAATAGCGTGACTGATGTACGTTAAATCCGGAAATCTAAAAATTCATCCGTTCCAGTTAGTTCTGAAACACAGAACAGAACCTCGCAGTCGGAAGGACTCGAACCTACGCGGGAAGATCCCAATGGATTTCTAGTCCATCGCCTTAACCACTCGGCCACGACTGCTCGGTGCTAGGCACATCGCCCTTAAATTTCTCTTAACTGAAAGGCATTTTACAGTCTTTATTCAGTGTGGAATATATTTTATATTTCTTTTGTCTTGAAAACAAAATAAATATCCCGCGATTGTACCGTGAACAATTTAAAAAACTTCTAAAGGAAACACAATGATTGTTTTACTTGACTTGATCACAAGGAATAAAACTTAATTATTTTTTGTGTCTTTTCCCTAATTTATAATAATAAATTCTTCGAATCTCATTTATGTACGGCAGATAAAGTTTTTTTTTCAAGTTAAGAATCAAAAAGGTTTTAAAAATTTATATCCAAAGGACAGCGAAAAACGATACTCTATGGGGAAGAAAGCAAATATTATTTATTTCAAAATTTTGTGCGTTAAAAACTCGTGCGCTGTCAAAAGTTCTAGTTCCCGGAAAGGAGGAATTGCTTCCAGGAACTCGCAGTTGACAGGATTCGAACCTGCGCGGGAATGTCCCAATGGATTTCGAGTCCATCGCCTTAACCACTCGGCCACAACTGCTGTTCGTCCAAGGAAAAAATTTAAAAAAAACTACTGTTCTGTAATTCGATAACAAGTTTTTACTTTAGAAATTGAATAATACAAAATGGTATGAAGTGAAGGGGTTTCAATTTACATATTGCGCAGAAGTTGGAAAAAACTGCCAAGCCAAATAATGTTTATGATATATTTTCTACAAATAATTTCAAAAATTCCAAAGACTGCTTAACATTTCAGATAGTTAGCCCCTCAATCACTTAATCAAACTCATTTATCGTCTATATCAACCACATTCATTTTCGCAATAAAAGATTCGGCGCATTCTACTCGCAGTCGGCAGGATTCGAACCTACGCGGGAAATTCCCAATGGATTTCAAGTCCATCGCCTTAACCACTCGGCCACGACTGCCTCGAGCAAGGCTCAATTTTTTGTAACAGAAACTTTAAATTACAAAAAAATTCCCCACAGAAATATTTTTTTCTAATATCATACAAAAGTCTTGTGATAATTATTTACATGTTTTCTGTAGTTTATAAATAAAAAATAAAGGTGAACCAGAAAAATGAGACACATATGAATAAAGAAGACATACAGATGCGAAATTGTCCATTTTCAGCATATAAAATCTACCGGGCTAATTGCATTACATAATAGTATTTCAAAGGTTTTCATCATTTCAATCTTCCATGCCTGTGAACACACTTTTTTTGTAGGAAAAAAATTGTTTGTTAGGGAGATTCTGACTTAAAATCCCTAGACCTTGTTCTCTTTCAATATTCCTCTATTCTGTATTGATTTTTTATTAGTATGAAGAAAAATCCAATTGTTGTCGAAACGAAACATGAAACAGAAAGGAACATTATTAAAAAATTTACTTTCGTCTTGGACTTCAATAGTGTGACTGATGTACGTTAAATCCGGAAATCTAAAAATTCATCCGTTCCAGTTAGTTCTGAAACACAAAACAGAACCTCGCAGTCGGAAGGACTCGAACCTACGCGGGAAGATCCCAATGGATTTCTAGTCCATCGCCTTAACCACTCGGCCACGACTGCTCGGTGCTAGGCACATCGCCCTTAAATTTCTCTTAACTGAAAGGCATTTTACAGTGTTTATTCAGTGTGGAATATATTTTATATTTCTTTTGTCTTGAAAACAAAATAAATATCCCGCGATTGTACCGTGAACAATTTAAAAAACTTCTAAAGGAAACACAATGATTGTTTTACTTGACTTGATCACAAGGAATAAAACTTAATTATTTTTTGTGTCTTTTCCCTAATTTATAATAATAAATTCTTCGAATCTCATTTATGTACGGCAGATAAAGTTTTTTTTTCAAGTTAAGAATCAAGAAGGATTTAAAAATTTATATCCAAAGGACAGCGAAAAACGATACTCTATGGGGAAGAAAGCAAATATTATTTATTTCAAAATTTTGTGCGTTAAAAACTCGTGCGCTGTCAAAAGTTCTAGTTCCCGGAAAGGAGGAATTGCTTCCAGGAACTCGCAGTTGACAGGATTCGAACCTGCGCGGGAATGTCCCAATGGATTTCGAGTCCATCGCCTTAACCACTCGGCCACAACTGCTGTTCGTCCAAGGAAAAAATTTAAACCAAACTACTGTTCTGTAATTCGATAACAAGTTTCTACTTTAGAAATTGAATAATACAAAACTAGTCGACCCGTGCGGAACTCCGCACTGTGTTTCGAATCGCTTTATAAGGCATTTCTTTCTTTAAAATTTTCAAAGGAAGAACATTATGAAGAAGAACCGAAAAAAAGTAAGCGCAGAAGAGAAGGCATGTAATTTAAAGACATCAGTAACAAAACCTCGTTAAATACAACGTTGTGATAATTTGATCATCGCTCAACTGTTGGTCGTACATATTTTCAATGCAAACTTAAATATCATTAAAAGTGTGGCTGAGTACTGTTATAACCAGAGGTGCCAGCTGGGTGCGATTTTCCGCCGTAGGGTGCCAAGACGGAGCCACAGGGTGCCACAGAGGCTAGGAAATATTGTTCCGATATCTTTTAGCACCTCAGTGGATGAAAGAAGGTAATGAAGGGCCATCAGCTCACGCAGTAGCCAATAGCGACTCTTTTCCTCCCCAAAGATGCCTCGCTCACACATGCGCTGTGCACTCCGGCATAAGTTCAATTCAGCCACTTTAATGGCGGACGACGATGCTGCAACGTAGTTGTTGGTACATTAAATTTTCACATTTGAATAGACAATTATACTGGATTAAAATTCCACATTTCTGGGACAAACCTTCAAAACCTTGCGTAAGTACAGGCATTTAATCATGGTATAACATTTAAGGCTTTCCAACAGGCTTTTAGTGTTTTCAGAGTTGTGTTTCAACAAAGTAAACTGAGTACTGCTTATTGTTTATAGTTAACCGTTTTAACATAGTGATGTATGTTTTTTTTTATTACGTGTACTAATATATGGTGTTCATTGTTTGTCACGTCTGCGGTCTCACGGATTTTCCCCAAAATTGTTTACTGTTAGCAATACGAAATAATTAATAAGTAACCGGGATGAAAATTCAATGATGTAACTAACTGCTACAGCAGATACACTAAATGTCTTTATCTTCTCAATAAAATATCTGCGTAGACGTAGCAAAGAAAAAAAAAAGCTTTGAAAAGAAATCTCTCTGTGTGTTTCATGCCATGACTCATTACGTGAAAATATTTCGTTGGTGTTATTTCAAAAACCGAATGCAGTGTCTAGACGCGTTTATTTTTTTTCTCTCTCTCTAATTTCTGTTTCCAATGCTTTTCATTATGTAGGATGCTAAAAATTTTTTTTGATTTTTAATGTCAAAAAAGTTTCTATTTAACAAAGAAAAAAAAGTGCTTTTTTAGATTACTTATGTTCAAATAGGATATTCAAATGTAGAACTACAAAATACGTATCAATATGTTACTCTTGATTAAAATATTTTGAACGTTTATAAAACGCCTGCATTTTATGAAACGATTTGATTTTTCCGTGATTGTAATATAACTGAATATTTTTGGCTGTGCTTGTAAATTATTCATAAATGCCTACACTCTTATTTTTTAGTTTCCTGCTATAGTAAATGTCAATATCATTTAAAACTACTGAGCAGTCCAAGGGAATTTATGAGAGTTAGAACTCAGATAGAGGAATTGAAGTCATGAACATTTTTATATTATGTTGGAAAGTCTGAAATGTGATCAAATGCCTTAAATGACAAGTTTTAATCCAAAATGAATTCAATGTGAAAAAAGTACCAAGACTTTGTCTATCATAAACCCAAACAATAAATAGAACACAATAATATTAAAAAGGCACACAATAGGGGGAGGGGGAAGAGGATCTACTGTAGAAATCAGTGAGGGTGCCATTTTTCTCTCCAAAGGTTCCTTCTTTTCCCCCGCGCTGCCTGTCTTTTAAAAGGTGCCCATTTTTCGCCCTAGTAAGAGGTGCCATTCCGGCTCCGTATAGGGTGTTAAAACAGGTTGTGGCAAATACAATCCTGCCCATGTGAGCATCTGACGGGAAAAAAAGAAACATTAAAGAGATATTTATTGGCACGGATTCGAATTGGCGCTATTCTGATTAAAAGCCCGACACCACAACAAACCTAGCAACCTAGCAATGGCGCCTTCCTTTTCGAAAGTTATTCATTGAAGGAATGCGTAGTAAAAAACAGCAAAAAAGCTTTTTGCCAAAAAAATAAATAAATAAATAAATAAATAATAATAATAAAAAGATCATGCTTCTATGTTTTGTCATTACCCAGCATGATACGATTTAAAATTTTTCGTAAAGCATGGAATTTGATTAAAGAATGACAAAGATCTCACGTAGCGATTGAAACAAACATTCTAGAGAAGTAATAAATTAGATTGAAAATAAGTGTTTTTATCTTTGAATATTGAACTATTTCACACGGAAGGTTGCTTTAACCGTTACGGCTTAAATGCCCGCACATGTTTCTTTTTGAATCGAACACTTAAAATTCAAAACCAAAACCAGTTGAACTGAGTCCGTTTTTTAAGTGTAATTTTTCGAACGTAGACAAAATGTATTTTTTTTTCAGCAGAAAGCAAAGGAGTAGAAAATGATTTCTTGCTAATGAAGTTGATAATAATTTTAATGCTTTATATCGTATTTGCGCGAATAAAAAATTAAAGGTTTACTGGGTGAAACTCGTAGCTTTAATTTGGCGTAGTATTTTTTCATTTGTACAAAAGGTTGAACACTGCTATTAGAAACATCTACATTTCACCATACAATGAAAATGTTTTTCTGTACAAAAATGACTTCCTTTAGGTAAATCTAATACTTTTTTTATGCTTATATTATGCTGAGTGATCTGAATGTAGTCAGAGCTTTAAAAAAAGGAAGAACACCCTTCGATTAACAGTCAACTTATCTTAATGATAACTGTAGCTTGCATAACGGAGTCGAAACACCAAGTAGCATTCCCACTTCATTTATTTTTTTTACGTGTGTATGTTATGAGTACATGTAATGCGTAATACTAATATAAATTTGATATTATGTCGAAGAGCCCAAGCTTGCCCGAAGTTCATATAGTTTATAGCCGAACGCTCTACTGAAAAAAACTTATCAATTTAACCAAACAACTAATTCCAGTGCTTTTAAGCTTTATTAAAATATGAACACACACACACACAGGTTTTTTTTTTTTTTGCCGAAAGCGACGTAAAAAATTGGAAAACTGCATTAGAACTTTGCAAAAAAAAAAAAAAAAAGCATAAGAACTACAGGCTGCATCAAGGTTTTCAAACAGCAAGGGGCGTTTTCGAAAACTTGATTTTTCGACCGTAAGTCTATTTTTCATCATTAGCCAGCCTGATAAGTTTTAAAATGAGAAGGGAACAATGTATAAGATAAGATATTGAAAAGAAATGTTTTTATTTTTGAAATTTTTACAATTCGTTACCGCAGGCAGCTTGAACCGTTATGACATAGATGGCAGCACATGTTCATCATTTAACAGCACGGTTAAAATACAAAATAAATTGAACTATGCTCTATTTTAAGCGTAGCTTTTCGAATGTAGTAAAAATGTGATAAGCTAATTTTTTTTTTTTTTTTTTGCAAAAAGTAGAAAAAATATATATTTTACCCTTCAAATTGAGGTAGTATTTTTTTTTATTTGTACAAAGAGTCAAAAACTCATTAGAAGAATATATATTTCAATATACGATTTATTATTTTTTTCTGAACAAAAAACAATTCTATTATAGTCTGAAATCTTAAACCTGTTACTTATATTTTCGCTTACATTATGCTTTAATTTTCTTACCAGAGCCAAAGCTTTAAAAAAAAAAAAAAAAAACGTGCAATTCAGAAGCATTTTAGCACAAAGTCGCATCAAGTTTTAATAACAGCAAGTAGCATTTCCTTCTCATTTATTCTATTCCCTCATATTTGTTAATCACTTCATTAAGTGTTCATGCATGCGTGATATTTCTCTAATTTTATGATGCAGATTGTCCGGACGTGGGCCCGAACGCTCATTCTCCTGGTTACGAGGAGAACGCTCTGCCAATCAAGCTATTCAGCTCTGTCGGTCATAGTGCAAGTTAAAGTTATAAGTTTAACCGAAAATCTCATTCTGGTTCTTTAAAACTGGTTTTTCGGCTGAAAAAAACAATTTTTAGACCGTGGGTCTATTTTTCGTCAGTAGCCAGCACCATAAGCTTTAAAATAAAGTGTAAATCAAAGAAATCGATCAAGAATTGAGGAAAATCTGGCGTAGAAACCAAAAACAGGCTACAGAAATAATATATAAGGATCGTATGAAATGAAGGGGTTTCAATTTAAATATTGCGCAGAAGTTGGAAAAAACTGCCAAGCCAAATAATGTTTATGGTATATTTTCTACAAATAATTTCAAAAATTCCAAAGACTGCTTAACATTTCAGATAGTTAGCCCCTCAATCACTTAATCAAACTCATTTATCGTCTATATCAACCACATTCATTTTCGCAATAAAAGATTCGGCGCATTCTACTCGCAGTCGGCAGGATTCGAACCTACGCGGGAAATTCCCAATGGATTTCAAGTCCATCGCCTTAACCACTCGGCCACGACTGCCTCGAGCAAGGCTCAATTTTTTGTAACAGAAACTTTAAATTAGAAAAAAATTCCCCACAGAAATATTTTTTTCTAATATCATACAAAAGTCTTGTGCTAATTATTTACATGTTTTCTGTAGTTTATAAATAAAAAATAAAGGTGAACCAGAAAAATGAGACACATATGAATAAAGAAGACATACAGATGCGAAATTGTCCATTTTCAGCATATAAAATCTACCGGGCTAATTGCATTACATAATAGTATTTCAAAGGTTTTCATCATTTCAATCTTCCATGCCTGTGAACACACTTTTTTTGTAGGAAAAAAAATTGTTTGTTAGGGAGATTCTGACTTAAAATCCCTAGACCTTGTTCTCTTTCAATATTCCTCTATTCTGTATTGATTTTTTATTAGTATGAAGAAAAATCCAATTGTTGTCGAAACGAAACATGAAACAGAAAGGAACATTATTAAAAAATTTACTTTCGTCTTGGACTTCAATAGCGTGACTGATGTACGTTAAATCCGGAAATCTAAAAATTCATCCGTTCCAGTTAGTTCTGAAACACAAAACAGAACCTCGCAGTCGGAAGGACTCGAACCTACGCGGGAAGATCCCAATGGATTTCTAGTCCATCGCCTTAACCACTCGGCCACGACTGCTCGGAGCTAGGCACATCGCCCTTAAATTTCTCTTAACTGAAAGGCATTTTACAGTGTTTATTCAGTGTGGAATATATTTTATATTTCTTTTGTCTTGAAAACAAAATAAATATCCCGCGATTGTACCGTGAACAATTTAAAAAACTTCTAAAGGAAACACAATGATTGTTTTACTTGACTTGATCACAAGGAATAAAACTTAATTATTTTTTGTGTCTTTTCCCTAATTTATAATAATAAATTCTTCGAATCTCATTTATGTACGGCAGATAAAGTTTTTTTTTCAAGTTAAGAATCAAGAAGGTTTTAAAAATTTATATCCAAAGGACAGCGAAAAACGATACTCTATGGGGAAGAAAGCAAATATTATTTATTTCAAAATTTTGTGCGTTAAAAACTCGTGCGCTGTCAAAAGTTCTAGTTCCCGGAAAGGAGGAATTGCTTCCAGGAACTCGCAGTTGACAGGATTCGAACCTGCGCGGGAATGTCCCAATGGATTTCGAGTCCATCGCCTTAACCACTCGGCCACAACTGCTGTTCGTCCAAGGAAAAAATTTAAAAAAAACTACTGTTCTGTAATTCGATAACAAGTTTTTACTTTAGAAATTGAATAATACAAAATGGTATGAAGTGAAGGGGTTTCAATTTACATATTGCGCAGAAGTTGGAAAAAACTGCCAAGCCAAATAATGTTTATGATATATTTTCTACAAATAATTTCAAAAATTCCAAAGACTGCTTAACATTTCAGATAGTTAGCCCCTCAATCACTTAATCAAACTCATTTATCGTCTATATCAACCACATTCATTTTCGCAATAAAAGATTCGGCGCATTCTACTCGCAGTCGGCAGGATTCGAACCTACGCGGGAAATTCCCAATGGATTTCAAGTCCATCGCCTTAACCACTCGGCCACGACTGCCTCGAGCAAGGCTCAATTTTTTGTAACAGAAACTTTAAATTACAAAAAAATTCCCCACAGAAATATTTTTTTCTAATATCATACAAAAGTCTTGTGATAATTATTTACATGTTTTCTGTAGTTTATAAATAAAAAATAAAGGTGAACCAGAAAAATGAGACACATATGAATAAAGAAGACATACAGATGCGAAATTGTCCATTTTCAGCATATAAAATCTACCGGGCTAATTGCATTAGATAATAGTATTTCAAAGGTTTTCACCATTTCAATCTTCCATGCCGGTGAACACACTTTTTTTGTAGGAAAAAAAATTGTTTGTTAGGGAGATTCTGACTTAAAATCCCTAGACCTTGTTCTCTTTCAATATTCCTCTATTCTGTATTGATTTTTTATTAGTGTGAAGAAAAATCCAATTGTTGTCGAAACGAAACATGAAACAGAAACGAACATTATTAAAAAATTTACTTTCGTCTTGGACTTCAATAGTGTGACTGATGTACGTTAAATCCGGAAATCTAAAAATTCATCCGTTCCAGTTAGTTCTGAAACACAAAACAGAACCTCGCAGTCGGTAGGATTCGAACCTACGTGGGAAGATCCCAATGGATTTCTTGTCCATCGCCTTAACCACTCGGCCACGACTGCTCGATGCTAGGCACATCGCCCTTAAATTTCTGTTAACTGAAAGGCATTTTACAGTGTTTATTCAGTGTGGAATATATTTTAAATTTCTTTTGTCTTGAAAACAAAATAAATATCCCGCGATTGTACCGTGAACAATTTAAAAAACTTCTAAAGGAAACACAATGATTGTTTTACTCTACTTGAACACAAGGAATAAAACTTAATTATTTTTTGTGTCTTTTCCCTAATTTATAATAATAAATTCTTCGAATCTCATTCATGTACGGCAGATAAAGATTTTTTTTCACGTTAAGAATCAAGAAGGTTTTAAAAATTTATATCCAAAGGACAACGAAAAACGATACTCTATGTGAAAGAAAGCAAATTTTATTTATTTCAAAATTTTGTGCGTTAAAAACTCGTGCGCTGCCAAAAGTTCTAGTTCCCAGAAAGGAGGAATTGCTTCCAGGAACTCGCAGTTGACAGGATTCGAACCTGCGCGGGAATGTCCCAACGGATTTCGAGTCCATCGCCTTAACCACTCGGCCACAACTGCTGCTCGTCCAAGGAAAAAATTTAAACCAAACTACTGTTCTGTAATTCGATAAGTTTTTACTTTAGAAATTGAATAAAACAAAATTGTATGAAATGAAGCGGTTTCAATTTACATATTGCGCAGAAGTTGGAAAAAAATGCCAAGCCAGATATTGTTTATGGTATATTTTCTACAAATAATTTCAAAAATTCCAAAGACTGCTTAACATTTCAGATAGTTAGCCCCTCAATCACTTAATCAAACTCATTTATCGTCTATATCAACCACATTCATTTTCGCAATGAAAGATTCAACGCATTCTACTCGCAGTCGGCAGGATTCGAACCTACGCGGGAAATTCCCAATGGATTTCAAGTCCATCGCCTTAACCACTCGGCCACGACTGCCTCGAGCAAGGCTCAATTTTTTGTAACAGAAACTTTAAATTACAAAAAAATTCCCCACAGAAATATTTTTTTCTAATATCATACAAAAGTCTTGTGATAATTATTTACATGTTTTCTGTAGTTTATAAATAAAAAATAAAGGTGAACCAGAAAAATGAGACACATATGAATAAAGAAGACATACAGATGCGAAATTGTCCATTTTCAGCATATAAAATCTACCGGGCTAATTGCATTACATAATAGTATTTCAAAGGTTTTCATCATTTCAATCTTCCATGCCTGTGAACACACTTTTTTTGTAGGAAAAAAAATTGTTTGTTAGGGAGATTCTGACTTAAAATCCCTAGACCTTGTTCTCTTTCAATATTCCTCTATTCTGTATTGATTTTTTATTAGTATGAAGAAAAATCCAATTGTTGTCGAAACGAAACATGAAACAGAAAGGAACATTATTAAAAAATTTACTTTCGTCTTGGACTTCAATAGTGTGACTGATGTACGTTAAATCCGGAAATCTAAAAATTCATCCGTTCCAGTTAGTTCTGAAACACAACCTCGCAGTCGGTAGGATTCGAACCTACGCGGGAAGATCCCAATGGATTTCTAGTCCATCGCCTTAACCACTCGGCCACGACTGCTCGGTGCTAGGCACATCGCCCTTAAATTTCTCTTAACTGAAAGGCATTTTACAGTGTTTATTCAGTGTGGAATATATTTTATATTTCTTTTGTCTTGAAAACAAAATAAATATCCCGCGATTGTACCGTGAACAATTTAAAAAACTTCTAAAGGAAACACAATGATTGTTTTACTTGACTTGATCACAAGGAATAAAACTTAATTATTTTTTGTGTCTTTTCCCTAATTTATAATAATAAATTCTTCGAATCTCATTTATGTACGGCAGATAAAGTTTTTTTTTCAAGTTAAGAATCAAGAAGGTTTTAAAAATTTATATCTAAAGGACAGCGAAAAACGATACTCTATGGGGAAGAAAGCAAATATTATATATTTCAAAATTTTGTGCGTTAAAAACTCGTGCGCTGTCAAAAGTTCTAGTTCCCGGAAAGGAGGAATTGCTTCCAGGAACTCGCAGTTGAAAGGATTCGAACCTGCGCGGGAATGTCCCAATGGATTTCGAGTCCATCGCCTTAACCACTCGGCCACAACTGCTGTTCGTCCAAGGAAAAAATTTAAACCAAACTACTGTTCTGTAATTCGATAACAAGTTTTTACTTTAGAAATTGAATAATACAAAATGGTATGAAGTGAAGGGGTTTCAATTTACATATTGCGCAGAAGTTGGAAAAAACTGCCAAGCCAAATAATGTTTATGATATATTTTCTACAAATAATTTCAAAAATTCCAAAGGCTGCTTAACATTTCAGATAGTTAGCCCCTCAATCACTTAATCAAACTCATTTATCGTCTATATCAACCACATTCATTTTCGCAATAAAAGATTCAACGCATTCTACTCGCAGTCGGCAGGATTCGATCCTACGCGGGAAATTCCCAATGGATTTCAAGTCCATCGCCTTAACCACTCGGCCACGACTGCCTCGAGCAAGGCTCAATTTTTTGTAACAGAAACTTTAAATTACAAAAAAATTCCCCGCAGAAATATTTTTTTCTAATATCATACAAAAGTCTTGTGATAATTATTTACATGTTTTCTGTAGTTTATAAATAAAAAAAAAAGTGAACCAGAAAAATCAGACACATATGAATAAAGAATACATACAGATCCGAAATTGTCCATTTTCAGCATATAAAATCTACCGGGCTAATTGCATTAGATAATAGTATTTCAAAGGTTTTCACCATTTCAATCTTCCATGCCGGTGAACACACTTTTTTTGTAGGAAAAAAAAATTGTTTGTTAGGGAGACTCTGAC
This sequence comes from Uloborus diversus, assembly GCF_026930045.1. Lineage (NCBI taxonomy): Eukaryota > Metazoa > Arthropoda > Arachnida > Araneae > Uloboridae > Uloborus > Uloborus diversus. Next base: position 20,496 of record NW_026558739.1, read on the forward strand.
TTAAAATCCCTAGACCTTGTTCTCTTTCAATATTCCTCTATTCTGTATTGATTTTTTATTAGTGTGAAGAAAAATCCAATTGTTGTCGAAACGAAACATGAAACAGAAACGAACATTATTAAAAAATTTACTTTCGTCTTGGACTTCAATAGCGTGACAGATGTACGTTAAATCCGGAAATCTAAAAATTCATCCGTTCCAGTTAGTTCTGAAACACAAAACAGAACCTCGCAGTCGGTAGGATTCGAACCTACGCGGGAAGATCCCAATGGATTTCTAGTCCATCGCCTTAACTACTCGGCCACGACTGCTCGATGCTAGGCACATCGCCCTTAAATTTCTGTTAACTGAAAGGCATTTTACAGTGTTTATTCAGTGTGGAATATATTTTAAATTTCTTTTGTCTTGAAAACAAAATAAATATCCCGCGATTGTACCGTGAACAATTTAAAAATTTTCTAAAGGAAACACAATGCTTGTTTTACTCTACTTGATCACAAGGAATAAAACTTAATTATTTTTTGTGTCTTTTCCCTAATTTATAATAATAAATTCTTCGAATCTCATTCATGTACGGCAGATAAAGATTTTTTTTTCACGTTAAGAATCAAGAAGGTTTTAAAAATTTATATCCAAAGGACAACGAAAAACGATACTCTATGGGAAAGAAAGCAAATTTTATTTATTTCAAAATTTTGTGCGTTAAAAACTCGTGCGCTGCCAAAAGTTCTAGTACCCGGAAAGGAGGAATTGCTTCCAGGAACTCGCAGTTGACAGGATTCGAACCTGCGCAGGAATGTCCCAACGGATTTCGAGTCCATCGCCTTAACCACTCGGCCACAACTGCTGCTCGTCCAAGGAAAAAATTTAAACCAAACTACCCCAGGAAAAAATGTCAGCATAAAACCTGCATTGAACTACAGGTTTTAGGAAGGTTAATGCAGGTTTTTCAAAGGGAAAACTTGGATACAGGTTTAATGCAGGGACAATGCAGGTAATAAACAGGTTTTAGGAGGGTAATTTAACTTTGCATAAAACAACACAGGGATTTGACAGGTAGATGCAGTCACAGGAGAATAATTTGAACTTAGAAAATTTTCTACTGATATCAGTACAGGTTTTTCGGAGGAGAATTTAAAAGTAGGTTTTATGCAGGGAAAGTTCTAGTAATGTACAGCTTTTTACATGGGCGCCCATATGCAAAATTTGAAGAAGGGGGGGGGGGGGGGGCTCAGATATATTCGTTGTGGTTTTGCAAGATATTGTCCACATGGGAACCGCGTTTTCAGTTGATTAGAGTAATTGAAATTTCACATTTTTAATAACTTATTCATTAACGGTTGGAGAAGAAATGTTTTTACATTTTTGTAAAGAAAAGAGTACTAAAAGCAAAAAAGTTCTGATTTCTAAAGGAGAAGGGGGGGGGGAGGCTTGAGCCCCCCATTCCCCCTCATATGGGCGCCCATGGTTTTTTAAATCTATGATAATTGCAATTCAACGTTCTAAAAAATAGTACAGGTATTTGAGGAGTGAATTCAACCATTTTCGAAAGACTTTATAGTTTTCTACTGACAAACAAAACAGCAGGCCCGTCATCCCCCCCCCCCGGCTTTCGAAAACGAATGTGAGAGTGATTTTTGCTGTTTTCTTTCCTCCTAGTATAACTTACATTGCAGGTGTTACGCATCAGTTTTTCGGACAATTTTCTTTAATATAGTTATACTTTTAGATTGGATTTCCATTTCAAATGAGCTATTTTTGAATTGTTATCATCTGATTTTTTCCCTTTTAAATAAATATATTTATTCAAAACCGTAGTTTCAAACAATTGCTCCACCCCCCCCCCCCCACCGCTTCTCTCCACGAAGAGCGTGCGGTATTCAGAACATTCAAGTGAAAAAAAAATCAGTTTTCTATCCTGCCGGTAAAACAATATATTTTTTGTAAAAAATGCTTTTTTTAAGCAAGGGATCCTCCCCCCAGAGCACAAGAACACTCCCTTGTAAAACTACTGAACTTCCGAAGAAGCGAGATCCCCCAAAGAAGCGAAAAAAAATGTCGAAAGAATCCCTTCTGAAAATTTTAATGGCGCAATGATCCCCCCCCCCCCCGGATACACCCAGCTCAAAGAAAATCAATATTAAAAGAGACTTGAACGACTTTTTGCTGATAAACTTCTGTTGATCCTCACAGAATTTCTGAAAAACGAAAAACATGCATCATTTGAGCACAAAAGACATAATATTTTAAGTTTTTCATGATTTTTAAAAATAGATACTTTGTTCACCATGCAATCAGCAGATACTGCGCGTGCGCACAATGTAAAAGGCGGGAGGTTTCGACGATGCTTCACGAAAAAGTGGCAACAGCCAAAAGCCACTCGATCGCCATGTTGATTGTTTACGGAAGTGTATTTTCAGCTCTTTGCTCGTGTTAGTTAAATAAGTATTATGTGTATTAATCTTTCATCTTCCCCGCGAATATCAGTTTATTATTTAGTTCCGGAAGTCAGTAGCACTTCACTAAACTTATATTCAAAAACAGTTGACCATTAAAAATTTTCTTTAGTACTATATCTCTTAGCGATTCGTACAGTACTATGCGATTTTGATCTTACTCAGCAGGCTGGGTCTCACAAGGATTCGTACAAAATGCATCGCCAGAATGTATTCGATGCATCTTTTTTTTTTGAGTTTATCTTTATAAAAAATTTTTTGAGATCATGATTAATCTTTCTGTAGCTAAATTATGAAAGCTCCCATTTTGTCATGACAAAATAGAAACTTATTGTCGTATTAAATTGACAAAAGGAATTGTTTGAATTCCTTTTATTATTGATTATCATCCAAAAATCAACTCAACATAAAGTTTAATAAAAGACCTGCTTAAAACTTTCAAGCCGAAGACTTTTTTGATAACTTTTTATTAAAATACGTGTGAAAAAGAATTAATCTAGGTAAAATTTAGTTAAATTTATCTATTTTTAATTAATGAATTGTTGATTGTATATTAATTATTAATTAATTTTGTTTTATTATGATTATTTCTTGTGTGTACAATATTGTTGATTGCCTATCAAATTTATCAATATACCTGTCTAGTTATCAAAAGAGCTGAAAAACGACTTCCTTCCGTATACACGTATTCCACGGTAAGAAAAAGTTGTATTCAGTTTTAGGTTTTTAGTGATTCTTCCCTCTCAATTTATATATGTCTCAAACAGAAAAAAAAAAGTGAATTAAATTTTATTATTTAAAAAAAATCGAATAAAAGGGGATTAAAGGTTTAAGGGAGTGGCCGCTAGGGCTGGGCCATGTATTGTAAAAACCAGTGTACATCCTATATCGTTTAACCAGTTCAGAACTTTCCTCTAAACCTACGCATCAATATCTCACCGACTACGAATCCAAGCACCAATGTACAGACACAGGGCTTCAATTGTTGCCATTTTAATCTTAATTGTTTCAAAACACTTGTTGAAGCTGTGGCATCCCAATGGGAGGTCCAGGTCACTGTGACAAACCTACCAAAAATGTTCATTGTCGACAATTTTCTTGTGATTCGATAAATTTAGAGACTGCACATTAAAATTATTACTATTATGATTTTTTTAAAATTAATAATGATATTTAGATACATGTTTGTGCTCATGCTCGTATTTTATCATTCGGTAAAATTCAGAACATCATACGACAAATTAAGATTTTTTTTTGAGCAACTTAAAATTTTCTTTTTTTTGAATGACACAAATAAGACTAGAGACGTACCGAGTAGCAGTTTGACTGAGTGCTCGGCCGAGTACCGAGTTCCAATTATGTTTTAAGAAGAACCGTCGACACACACGTGACGAATTTTGAAATCATTGCAATAGTAGTATAGACTTCCATGTCTAAATAATCTTTTACAACTACTTGGTATTCGCCGAGTGCCTGATCAAGATTTGGCCGAGTACCCAGTACTCGGTACGTCTCTAAATAAGACAAAACAAGCTTTAAAAGCAAAATTGAAGTCAGGCGGAAAAAAGTCTCTTTCTTTTTTTTTTCAAAGAAGCAGCTTGTTGAAGTAAAAACTATTATATATGTATAGCACATCATCTAAAAATATAAAACAGTTCAGAAATTTTCTTCAGAGTCTGAAATCAAAATTTATAGAATGAAGGACCACTTGTTAAGGTAATTTTGTGTGTCAATAATTTCAGATATGTTTTGGACATGAATTAAAGTTTTTGACAATTATGTCAAAAAGAGGTTTTTGACACAACAGTAAAACCTGCGGTCACACACACAAAACCGGATAAAACCATCACCTGTCAAAAACTTGCCAACCCTGTGGATTGTGATAGAAAATTTTCATGAAAAATCATACGTTGTCTTGAAATCTTTTTTTCCCAGCCTCTCTTAAGTGTGCAACAATAATAATAAATATTGTTTTCAATGTTTCAAATTGATTAAAAGGTAAGTGAAGTAGTTTTTTATGTTTCATTTGGTTTTATTTCAGAAAGTATAAATTATATTATTTGCAATACTCTCAACCACTTTGGTGTCAAAAACTGATTTAAACTTGAAAACTAAAAACTGCTTAAGTTGATGCTGAGAAAATTATGCAAACTTTATGTGTAAAGTAATTTTTCAGCATGTGTTTATTTAATTATATTTAAAATATAACATTAATTGCATTAAATATATATGCTTCAATAATAACTTTAATCAATTATTGCTAATAACTTTAATAAAAGAAGTTCAAGTCATCATAGACCACATCAACATTTTATGATTGCTTGATCCAACCTAAGTTGAAATGACATGACATCTTTAGTAATAATACATCTGAAAGTCGCTCTGTCTGGATCTCTGTGACGTGCATAGCACCTAGACCGTTCGGCCGATTTTCATAAAATTTGGAACAAAGTTAGTTTGTAGCATGGGAGTGTGCACCTCAAGGCGATTTTTCGAAAATTTGATTTTGTTCTTTTTCTATTCCAATTTTAAGAACATTTTCCCGAGCAAAATTATCATAAGATGGATGAGTAAATTACCAAGTTATCATAACGAGGAACATAGGCCAGCCAATTGGGGAGAGATTCACCATACATTTTTTGTAAATATACAGGCGAGCCAAAAGACCTTTTAATTTCCTACTAAGGGCAAAGCCGTGTGGGTACCACTAATTTAAAATAAAATAAGTAACATTTGAAGGGTAATGAGGTGTCATATCAAATCATTACAGAAAAATAGAATATTTTGCCTCTCTCACATTTTTTGAGGAGATAATTTTTCTTTCCTTCTTAACTTCAGTAAAAACTGATCATTACAAATAATGCAATCTTGATGTAAATATGCAACTTAGTTTTCTTACATTTTATGAGACATACAACATCAAAACATTTGATTATTGTAACAGAAAAAAAAAAAAACTTCTAATGCTAAGTGTTCATAAATATGTAAAGTCAATAAACAGCTATTTTTAAAAAAATTATGCTTATGATAAAAAAAATAATATTCAGCCAACTCATAATAACTTGAAGTCCCAAAAGACCAGCTAAAAGGTACGAGTTATTGGTAGTTTGAGCTATGGGGAAGTTTCCACAACAGTCTCAAGAGTTTGGGAAACGATGAAAATTCGAGATAAAGGAATATTCAAGTTATCGAGATTTGACTCTATTTAATAAATTAATGATGATTAATAATAATACAGTAGCCCCTCGTTATATCGCTCTTGTCGAGAGAATATAAAAAAACGCCATATAACCGAGACCATTAAAAACAGTGATCTCTTTAACCTTCAAGTAACTCATATGTGCATCTAAAATTTTTCTGGCCTGTTCCTATATTAAGATGATTTTCCGAATAAAAGATAGTTGTCTTACCAAATACTTAGAAAACAAATTAAAAATATCTAAGTTTTTTTAATTGTTTTTTTTTCTGGTGAAATAAGAAATCAAATTAATATTTCAATTTAATTATAATTAAGAATTCAAATTGATATCTTGAATATTTTACATGCCCTGCCGGTCATGTTTGCCTGAAAAATAGATGCCCAAATAAAAATTTTACATGTTCGGTTTTTTATTGAAAATAACAAAAATATTTAAATTTGTCATATAGCATTAATCAGACAAAAAATTTAACAGCATTATATCTGAAACAAGAATTATTTCAATATTAAACAGAAATGGAAGTTTAAATAAATAGTACATAATAAGTTTCCAGTAAAATTACCAATAATCAATAAAAAAAAAAAATTATAATAATTATATGCCAAGCCGGGCATATAAGGGTCAATTGTCCAATCAGAATTTTTACAAGCCCCAGGTATGTTGGGCAATATAATTTTTGAGCCCTGCTAGATACATTTAAGGATTTTAAATTGAAATGAATTTACTTTACACCTAAGACACAAATACATGAACTGCTTTAAATTGACCTGAAATAAAGATACAAATAATATGGTTAAAAATTTTCACCACAGTTATTTGGTATTCAGCCAGATATTCAGTTAGGATTTTGACCAAATATTCGGTTTTTAGCAAAATTTGGTACTCAATGCATCTTCAAATTTAATTGCTATTATTTCTTAAATTGTATAAATCTTATGTACTGCTGTGAGTCATGTCACAGTTGTTAGGTAGGGACCTCAAGTTAGTAAAGCCCTGACCGCTTTGGGTTTATTCTGCCTTGGAGGTCGTAGCTAAATAATATAGATGCAAGCATGCTCTTCATATGCAGATCTATTATTCGAATAATAATCATTTAAGTTCTCAACAGGGATGCCAAAATATTTTGTGTTAACCGAATTTCGTGTTAATCGATTTCCACGTTTACCGGATTTTGTGTACGCACACATATTTTTTTTTTTTGTTCTTGTGTCTCAGAAAATATAAGAACCAAGTACCTTTGTACAAAAATGTACACCCAAGCATTTATGTTTATAATTTCTAAGTAAGAAACAAGTAATTCGAAACAGAGGCAATGGCTATTCGAACCAGTTCTCTGCGATAGTGCATTTTCAAACATCTGATTTTTCCTTGATCTCAAGACTGGAATTTCACTGCTGTGTTGATGGGTAAAAAAAAACACTTTATCGCTTTTAGACCTTAAACCTCTACTTGGGCAGAACAAGTGTCCAGAATTAGACTTTTTTTTTCACAATGAAATTTTAAATCTAGGTTTGTCAGCCATTTGTCGAAGATTTCACTGTTCATCCCAGCTTTTTTTACTGTAAGCATAATCTACAGCTAAATTTAGTACTTTCTTGAACAACGTGGTTTTCCCGATTTTCCTTCCCGAGGAAAGGAATTTTCTCGCTGCCAGCCATGTCGCTTGCATTCAAATGCAGATCTTTCGACTTTCGAAAGTAATTTTATGTTAAAGTATGGAGATTTTCTTTTCCCTTTTTCTTCAATACCTTGAAATTTTCTTTGTCTTATGTGGGATTTCGTCTAAATCCTCTTCATGTTAAAGAAATGGTTTAAGACTAATTTGTAGCTTTGTCTGACAAGGAATGGCATTTCATTCGCGTTAAGCAAGTTCGTTTTAACAAGGTTCGACTGTATAACATGTTATAATTGCCGAAGCTTAAATAATTAAATATTTTCAGAATCACAGAGGTGTGGCATTTGATCAAACTAGAAAATTAGTTAAAATTATTTATGCGATTTTATTTTCAATTCAAATTTTAAACTTTCTTTCACCATATCCTATTTATATCAATAAATTTATTCAATGATTTTAACCTGCTTATGTATTAGAATTTGCACGTTAACTAGTTTTTTGCATTTTGAAATATATTTATTTAGTTTGGACATTTTGACATTTTCCGTTTCGTAGTTTTTGCAGCAACTCCAAGATTTTGTGGATATTTTTAAAATTTGTTTTTATTTTCTTATTCTTTTAAAATAGATATATTTTTGCAAACTTGAACAATTGTGTCATAGGGACAGGAAACCGTTTTTTCTAAGAAAAATGATATTTCTTTCTCTGTCTGGTGAACAATACAGAGCAGACATTGTACAACAATGAAAGAAAAGTTGCTTTGCAGTCATTCAGTAAAGAAGCTATTATGAGCTGTTTTCTAAGCTGCATCCAGCTTTAAAGGAACAAGCATTAGGAGTTCCAGTTCCAAGTTAGCATACTTTATTCTGAGTATAAGTGTGGGTGGATGCGTCAAGACTGTTTCTAATCATACATGAATATTGTCGCAACCCATTGGTTCAGACGCTCTTCACTCCTTGTGTTTACAAATCTTGATACAGTTTTGCATGTGATCTATCTATAGGTGTTTCAAACGAGGGGCTCTGTAATAAAGAAGCCGTGAATACCAGCGCTGACCCTTTGTCTAGCGGTGTGAGAAGTCTGACTTTGAATGGGGAGGTCCTAGGTTCGAATCCCAGTTTGGACATAGATGTACTTTCTCTCTCCTGTCCTTGTGCAGGGGCGAACTGGCCCATCGGACCACAGGCCGGTGCTTCCACCTGCCTGTGCTTCCTCGAAACTAGAACTTCAGATTTTTTTTTTGCGCTCTCAAACCTGTGGCCTTCACAGATTTTTTTTATGCCTCAAACAGGTTTTTTTTTTGGCTTCAACTTTTTTTTTCTCCTTTTTCACACCTGTGCTCCTTATTTTTTATCCTTTTGCTCCCTCGGTTTTCATCCTGCGCCCCCAAACTGGTGCGCCTTTGGTTTTTTTTTTCTATTTCCAGCTTCCTGAACCTGTGCACCTTTATTTTTAATTTTTGCGCCCTTTGGGAATCAAGGTTCACACCCGCTTGGGGGATCTAGTCCGCCCCTGCCTTTGAACGTTCTGTGAATAATAGCTCACCCGTTAAACGTGTCCTTATGGCATGTGTGTGTACAGCGGAAATCAGACTTTACTCCAAATTACAGTACAGTTGGAAAAGTGAAGCAACCTACCCCAAAAGTTGCCAACCCAGTCGGCACAAGACAACAACTACATGTGTTTGACTTTTTTTAGACATAGAACCTGTACAGGGTCTGAACGTAAATCGAAAGCTTTTCAACGCCGGTTATAATGGATTAAAAAGCCTGTACAGAGCCTGCCGGTAAATCAAAGGTGCAGGCTATTAACAGTTATTTCGGACAAAAAAACCTGAACAGAGCCTGCAGGAAAATCGAAGGCACAGGTTATTAGCAGTTATTTCGGACAAAAAACCTGAACAGAGCCTGCAGGAAAATCGAAGGCACAGGTTATTAGCAGTTATTTCGGACTAAAAAACCTGAATAGAACCTTCAGGTATCTCGAAGGCGCAGGTTATTAGCAGTTATTTCGGACTAAAAAACCTGAACAGAGCCTGCAGGTTTTGATCAGGTTTTACGTAGGGAAATCAGTCCGAAATAACTGCTAGTTTTACGAGGTTTTTTTTTTTGAAGGTTTTACGCTGACATTTTTTCCTGGGAAGGTTATAAACTATTATAAATATGAACAGAATTTATCTTCGGCTTACTTCTGTTATGAAGGCAGGAGATAATTATTATTTACCCCATCCTAACAGCAGTTTTTGTGGAAATATCTTCCCGTTAAGAAGGTAAACAAGATCTAACTAATTATATATGATCTCTTATTTTTTAATAACCTTTTGAAGTCGGGGTCTCCTATAAACAACTACATAACGTAACTGACAACCCACCGAATCCTGAATTAAACACTTATTTGACTATACGCGAAATCAATATTCAAAACTAAACCTACTCAGTTACGTTAGGTAGTAGTTTATAGGAGGCCCCGACTTCAAAAGGTTATTAAAAATTAAGAGATCGTATATAATTAGTTAGGTATTTAAAATAATTGATCGTATAGTAATTTAAATCAGTGTTTATTTTATAATTCGGTGTTTAGTTTAGTTGATTTTTGTACTGGAATTGTAAAATAAATTTCATTTCTATGTTTGGGATGAAATAGAATGTAAGTGTAATCAGTTTTTTTTTTGCTTTTTAGTTCCTGGGTATTTTTTGAAGGCGGTTATTTTTTTGTTTGAAAGTAATTTATTTTTTGCTTTTTTGAGGTGTAAATAACACGGCGAGCGTCTCGGAGACTTCCGACGACTGTGAAGAAAGCCTTTTTCAAATGCGTAACTATGTACAAAAAAAAAATTGTCTTCATCATTAGTTCAGCTTTATCAAAGTTTGCTTTCCGAAAGCAAATACACGGAAAAAAAAAAAAAAAAAACGAAATCGCTTTAAGTAAAATTGCAAATTTTAGTATTGTAATATTGTAATTTGTAATTTATGTTTCGCATACGTGTTATGATGTAACTCTTGATAAAAGTCGCATGTTTCTTCACATGGCCCCACTATAGATGAAGATTAAAAATTCCACTAGAAGGAATTTTATGTTTGCTTCAGAGAATCTTTAATCTTTGTTTATCAATGGGTTTTGTATTTAATCGTTTGGGAGGGAAATTGCATGAAATTTATTGTTTTACCCTTAACTTTTCCCTAAAGAACAAGTAGGGTAAATCAAAGATTTGGAACCGAAGTTAGACCACCCCTAAACAAAACCACCACTAAACAAAAAAAAGCATAAAAACCGATTCACTAAGTGAGACAATATACAAAATTAATAAAGTACAAATCGATTTAAATGTGAGTATGATATTCGAAGAGTTCCCTCAATTTCATCAAACCTGAACTTGATTACCATTAGACCACCGAGGAAGTATACCGTTTCAAACAAAAAAAAATTTCTTTATCGGTACAGGCAGGGGCGTGCACAGAAATTTTGGAGCCCATCACAAATGAACTTATCCGGGTCCCTCTCCATATTGTTTACCCCTATATTTCATCCTTAGTTATAAAAATATTGGGCCCCCTTCAGGCTCAGGTCTGGGCCAACAGGTGTCCCTCCTCCCTCCCTGTGCACGCCCCTGGGTACAGCTACAGGTGTCTTCGTTTATTTATGGAACATTGTACAAAGAAAAAACAAATCCGACGAGTTCAGAACCTCCTCCTTTTTTTGAAGCCTGCTAATTAATCTAACCCTAATTTCAAATTGAACTGACGGCATGGTGAAATAGTAAATCTAGAATATTGGTCAAACTTCAGAAATCATACACAGTTATAATGTATATTATTAAAGAATATAAATTAAATCGTGGGGGAGGGGTGTTCTGTATTCAATTCCCTCTCAATTGAACACTAACTGTATTTAAAAACTGGAATATTAAATAAAGAACGTTATATTTTAGTGCCTAAATAAAGTTATTTATTAGTAAATAAAATATTAAGGTAATTGATTCAACTATTGAAGTAGCAAAATATATTTAATTTACTGCTTTGCTACGCAGTAATAAATACATTAGTAACACCTACAATAAAAAATTCACAGGTGACGCAACTTTGCAAAAATTGATCATCCATGTGCCGCGAGAATTAAATATCGTTCAAGAGAAAGCCAAAACCTAAGGTGTGAAATACACCGATCAAAGCAAAACCACGTGATCGTGACGTATGAAATTTAAAGTTTCTTGGATTTCTCCGGGACCCCTTATCAGATCCAGACCAGACCAAATTACAATGGGACCATCTAGGAAGTATATATTCTTTCAAAAAAAAAAATTCAAATCGGTTCAGTAGTGTTGGAATAATTCGAAAACATACATAAAAAGCCGCAATACGAAATCATAACCTCCTTTTTTGAAGTCGGTTAAAAACATAAGCAAAACTAGTATGTAAGTCATATACAACATCTTAAAGCAGTGTCTTCAAAAGAGAGATACCTGGAGTAAATTTTAGAAACACAGTGCTCAGTGAACTAGAAGAAATCTAGCTCCGAAGTAAGTTTCAGGACAATCAAGCTCCGGTAAGTTTTAGAAACATGGCACACAGCAAAAGGCTAGAAGCAATCAAACTCCATATTATTTCAAGAAATAAGGAAGTAAAGGAAAACCATATATATTAAAATAATATCCCCGAGAGATAATATTGCGAATTCCGTCGAGCTGAAACTTTAGCTCTTAATTTGATGCCTATAACTTAGGAAAACAAAATTAACCCTAGTAAGTAAGTCATGCCTATAGTCCGGCTCTAACAAGATGACCTTGAATGTGCAAACGATAGGTTAAAATAGAGGTGATGAAACTCGTTTTTTTTCACCAATACAAGTCCTTGGCGTTGTGCCAAAATAAGAATTTCTTGTTTTCAATCCAAACAAAAATGAGCATTCATAAGGTCAAGTATCAGGTTAACAAAGCCAGACTATATAACAAATCTTAAATGAGTGTTTTCAAGGAGCGATGGTTGAATTAAGTTTTAGAAGGATAGAATACAGTGGGAGTAAAGTACAAGCTATTAACCTCCGTAATGTTTCATGAAAATATGAAGTTTAGGAATACAAGAACATTAAAATAGTATCGCGTGTCCCTGAAACTTATTTACACTTATTTAATGCCTCTAATCAAGCGGCTCCCAATCTTTTTGATTGTGCGGCCCACCAGTTTTGTAGAAAACACGATTGAGGCCCACTAACTACTATACATCACTTGCACTTTGCACAGCCAAAAATTACTTTATAAGGGAAGAGGGGGAGGGGGGGGGGCACCTGTTCATAAATGTCCTTCAGGCCGTAATAGGACTGAAAGTGCGTTAAAAACAAGAGTTCTGGAGATGTCAATTCCCTTCTCCCCTTATGTTGCACCACAGATATAAATATACTGTACAAGAACAATTTTCAAAATAATTTTTAAGGAAGAAAATAACTTGATTGCATTCACTTAGCTGGCGTAGTTGTAAGGACACTCGAAAATAAGTCATCATAGGCGCTGCGCAGGATTTTTGGCGTTGTTTTTCCTTTACGAGGGAGTTGATATCTAGATTGAAACTGGATAGTTTTAATCTCAAATAATTCGCAACATTCAATGCATTTCTATATTATTTTTATTTTTTAAAGACTCTCATTCAAATTGGTAGATTGTTGAAAAGCCCCTAAAGTGCCTCAATTCACTAGTTAATCACGCTAGTTCAGCAAAGGAGGAACATTTTTAATTTGGAGCTTGGAGCTTATACTAGTTTCTTTAAGAATTTGTATTAAAGAAGTTTCTGATTCATTAGCTTTCATCTTCAATTATAAGGGAAAGTTCCTAAGAATTATGAAAAATCTTAATTCTTAAGTTCCTTTTTGACCATGAGCCAGGGAGAGTTTCTGAGTGACGATATGATATCTTAATATATAAAAATCAATGTCCTGAGATAATATATATACATATATATATACATATATATATATATCAACGCACAGCCGAAACCGCTGAAGCTTCAGACTTGAAATTTGGCAGGCATGTCCGCATGATTACGAAAGTAACCACTAAGAAAGGATTTTTCGAAATCTCAATTAGTTCGGGAGAAATTAATTAAAACCTCTTAATTTCTGAGAAATTAAAACCTGTCATTGAATTCAAATCCCTTATTTTCGAAGGCTTTCCTCCATTCAAATCATTATTCAGTACTTCATCTCAACTTTTGGTCGATAGCGAACTATAAATTTGATATTGTTTTTGTTTCTCACGTGGTTCTTCGAGGCTTTTCTCAAGTCAAATCATAATGTTTCTGTCTATTGCTTTCATTTCTTCAAAACTAGAAACGAAGTTTTTAAGAACATCATCACAGGCGAACTATCCTTTTGAATTTAGAAGAGTACAGTTTCCTGTTAAAGTTTGCTTTGCAATAACCATTAATAAATCACAAGGACAGACATTAAAAGTAGCAGGGACCAATTTAAGAGAAGACTTTTTTTCACATGGCCAATGTTATGTAGCTTTCTCCAAAGTCAGTTCATCAAGCAGCTTAATAATTTTAGCACCAGAAAAAAAAAAAAAAACTAAAAATGTTGTATACAAAGAAGTTCTTGCTTAAACATAGGTATATCAATAAAATGTGGATGGCCTGTGTTTGCAAAGATAATCAATATTTTAAAAGGATCGTTAATAACAGTTAAAGATCGGTTAAGGACAAAGGCATATATGTAAGGAGTTCAGGGGCCACGGGATCCTCCCCAAATTAGAAAAAGTTATAGGTAATAAGTAATTATTATAGGGGATTTTCGAAACTAGGTGCACCAAGCACTGTTAACCCCTGCTAATTCCATTACCCGAGCAATGCCGGGTACGGGAATGCTAGTATCTTATATCTTTAAACGAGCAATTCTTGTAGGTATATATATATTTCTTATCTCGGAAACGGCTCTAACGATTTGGATGAAATTTTGGATTTAATTGTAGTTTTGCATTCTAAGTTCATCTACATCAGTGTTTTTTTTCTGTAAAAACGCGATTTTTTTTACAAAAAACAGTTTTTTAATATAAAGTCAAATTGAGTTAAGCCTTGAAGTAAACTGTGAGTTGACGCATCAGGCAGACGATTTGTAACCATAACAATGAAAATTTGTCTCTTCTCGCTTTAAAATTTTGTACTTGCTTAGGGTTGCCAGTCTGGGCTGATATTGGCCACTTTGGCTAATTTCAAGCACACTTGGCTGAAAACAAATTCAAAAGCATTATGTAAGTCGATGTAAGGCGTTTTTTCTTTTTTAAGTGAAACTATTGCTTGATCATCCTATTTTATTTTATTTTATTTATTTATTTTCTTTTTACACTTCAAATAGTTTAACATGTTTTTTAAATCAGGCATCTATATTTTATTTCGAAGAATTGTATGTCTTGAGATTGTTTGTTTTGTTAAGACAGTTGTTATCATTTGTTGGAATGGTTTGTGGATCATCAGTTTTGATGGATATCATGCTGTATGTAGCATTTTCTGGCGTAAAAACTAAAAGTACTTATTCAAAAAGAAAATCTCGATTGGAATAAAATCGTGAAACGCATCATAGTATGAAAGGAAGTATTCGGTTAAAAACTGATTTCACCATAGCAAAAGGTCAAAATATTTTAATTACTGACAAGAAAATTGTATAGTGGAAACAAACGTAACAGATAGTTTAAAGCAAAATGTTGATTTAATTACATTCAGAGTCTTCTTTGTTTGGTACTTTAGTGTTATAAGAAGGTCGAGTACATAATATTTCGTTAACGTGAAGCTTTTCAAGTATATTACGAAAAGTATTGAACCTTAAAAAAAAAAAAAAAAACACGATTTGACAAAAAATAATACTTTTAAAGCCGAACGAGGCTCGGTCGTCCAGGTACTCTAATACGTGAATTTTCGCAAAAAAAAAGGGGGGAATTAATACTCCAAGATTTATTTTAGTTCAGATTCGCGGCCCATGGGTTGGGCGGTTCCCAACCCATATGAAAACAAAAACAAAACTACAGTGTACAAGCGAACCCAAACATGGCGGATGAGCGAGGTTGATAGGACGCCCTTGTACCAATCCTTTATCCAGGGGAAAAAGATGGTAAGCAAAAATGATGGGTCTGGAGCTAGCGGTGCGTTTCATGGCAACAATGGATGCAGCGACAAGGAGAGGTGATTGGGAGGAGGAGGAGTTTTTTTTTTTTTTTCCCGATTTGCTCTCTCTTCGCTCGGCTGTCTCTTTTTTCTTTCGAGATATCGGCGGACTTCGGTAGTAGACATCCATTCTTTTCTTTCTCTAACCACCTGCAACGGTAAAAGTGCACCGTCAGTGATGAAACACTTTATGCGGTGCTGTGTCCTGTCACGGAACGGGGGATCCAGGGGGAGGGGATTGTCCCCAAATAAAAGCGCCGATTATCTTTTCAACCACAGGGCCCAAGATTAATGTGACGCACCGATAGATGAAAGTGATTCATACGTTTTTTTCTTCCATTGTTAACTTTGTCTCAATCTATTACAGCCAGCTGTCACGCCGAATTTAACGTAAGCTTAAAGTGTTCTATGTAAAGGGATTCGCAAATTTTGTCAATTGAGATTTAAATAAACACAAATACAAACTTTCTGACTAAAGGGCTGTCGCTGTGTGGCCAAGGAAATGAACACATTGAGAGTGGAGGTTCGTCCAGCAAAACTAAATGAAAATAAATAAATAGAAAACAGATTTTGCATTAAATGTTTCATTTTAAAAAGTGTTTCTTCATTAACACATTAAAAACACGGATCCATGTTAGAGAAACAGAAACTTACTAAAACTTGACCGTCCTTCACCAACAGTATTACCATGCCTTCTATTTGTAAAAAATGGTACTGTTTCGCCGTTTCTGTTTTTCACTTAAGATATGCTTATTAACATATGCAAAATGGTTCCATGTTTCCAGATTTTAAACCCAAAATTATCGATTCCACCCCCGTGAAGCAATCACGCTATTTAATCTAATATATTAACTCTGAAAATGTATTAGATTTAATATGTTAAACAGAATAGTTCAAAAAAATGCAAAGATATAAAGCAGTCAAGCTTCATCAATAGTAAATAGTATTGTGAATGTACTGTCTATAATAACCAATGTACACCTATACAGTGGCGTAGCTACACTTTTTGCCGCCCGAGGCGGTCCTTCAATTTGCCACCCTTTATGATGAAAAATAGATGACACATTAAAGAGCAAAAAGTCTTTTAATAAGGTTTTAATAAACAAGACAAAGAAACTTATTTTTTTCCTTCTTATTTTTCTTGCAGGAGAAAAAAAAAAGGAATTTGGAGCCCAACCGAAACATTGCAAAAGTTAAGTCAAAATTCGAATTTTAAGCATTTTTTAGTAACGCTTATAGAAAGGATGCTTGGAGCTCCCTCCAGACTTTTTTTTTTTTTTTCCAATATTAAAATTAATTTTAGGCATTCTTTGGTGACATTAGGGGGTCAGGACTTCTCAAGGAAAATTTCTGAAACTGAAGTGTTAAAAAAGCCATTTTAGGCTATCTTTGGATACGTGAAATATTGGGAAGGTTCGTGGGCACTGTCTAGAAATTTTTTCAACAAAACTGAAAAACACGTAAATGTAGGGACTCACCTAATGTTGACAAACTCAGAAGTTGCCATCCAGGGTACGACCAAGACTCACCCAATCCCCTTCCCTACATCCGGTACTGCTATATTACCAAGCTTGGATGATTCTCTTTGTCACTAAAATAGAGGTCAAAATGTGAAAGGTTTGCCCTAGAGATCATTTTACTAATTAAAAACCTTTCCTTAAAATGAAAGACTAAATGTGAAACTCATTGTATATGATGTAATACAGTAGTACAAGCAATTATTATTCGAGTTGTGAATAATTTTTTTTATAAAATGAACTTAAAATTCATTCAGTCTTAGTGAAAATTTTGTAGTCAACGAATAAGAAATCGGCCACCATTTGAAACCTCTCTCCGTGTACTCTTCTTGTCATTTTCCTTTAAAAAAAAAAGTTTTTTTTTTTTTTTTTTTAATACGTTGGTTTTTTAGGAATTTACTTAAAATCAAGTGGTATCTTCATCATTTTACGAAAGGTTATGAAATTTATTGTTTCCTCCGTAATACTTTACCTTAACGGCAAAAAAAAAAACATTGTCCTTTGACGTGACACTACCACCTTTCTCAGTTTGTAGCTTCAGACGAAGGAAGACAAAAAACAAACAATAGTGCTCAGATGTAGACAAGAAAAACACATATTTTGTATTAGAGTAATTTTCTTATCATTGTCGTACTAAAACCTTACAATTGGAAGACTTTTTTTTTCTTTTTTGCCTCCAGTAATAGATCAAAAGCATGATTTCCTTATTGGGAAAACGCGTTAAATTTTTTCGCATCAAAAGTAAGAAATTGACACGCCCCCCCAAAAAAAGTGCCGCCCGGGGCGGACCCCCCTCCGCCCCTCCCTAGCTACGCCACTGCACCTATAACCAATGGCGTCACTACGGGAAGGGGGTCCGCCCAAGGTGTCACCCGTCTGAGGGGTGAAACCCTAAGTTTAATTGCAAGTTTTTGGAAAATATCCCCCCCCCCCACTTTTATCTTTTTTTGTTCATTAGCCGAATTAAAATTTCGCAATAACACACATGTAGTTTATAAATTGCATGAATTTTCATGTTTACATATTTTTTTCTTTTGCGTTTGTAGGGGAGGGGGTGACACCACAAACTTTCGTCCCGGGTGTCACCCATGCTAGGTACGCCACTGCCTATGACATCACAATGTCAGGTGAAATCGTCTACACTTTCTGAATCGATCGATATTTACAGGCAACAAAACCCCTTTCTTCTCGCATCTCCACACAAGCAAGAGTTACTAGCGATAAATGGAAGCAGTAGATTCCATCAATGTCATCACCTTGTAGAAATTGTTGATGAATTTAGTTTTTGTCTTCACGTTATGCGGAGGGTAGAAACATAGAACATTTACAATGACATTAATGAAACGTTAATACTGTTGAGTTTTTTGAGCTTTGTTCCACCGCTTTTATCTGCTCCTGTTACAATATAGTGGGTTAAAAGCAGGTCAATATTCTTGATATTCCCTGTACCAAGACACAGGAGATGAAAAATGATCCTGAATAAGGATTACATTCAAATAAATAAATAATTAAGCAATAACGTTATAAGATATTTTTTCAAGGAAGAAACAGTTCCTTTGAAAGATCTTTACTAATAATAAAGCTGAAAATCTCTCTGTCTGGATGTCAGTAGGATGTCTGGATGACAGGAGGATGTCTGGATGTCCGAAGGATATCTGGATCTCTGTGACGCGCTAGACCGTTCGGCCGATTTTCATGAAATTTGGCACAAAGTTAGCTTGTAGCATGGGGGTGTGCACCTCGAAGCGATTTTTCGAAAATTCGATGTGATTCTTTTTCTATTCCAATTTTAAGAACAAAATTATCATAAGATGGACGAGTAAATTACGAAATCATCATAACGTGGAACCGTTACATGGGTACAAGCCAATTGGCGAGATTATTCACCATACATTATTTGTAAATATACAGGCGAACCAAAGGACCTTTTAATTTTTCTATTACGGGCAAAGTCGTGCGGGTACCACTAGTATTTGAATAAAATTGTAATTATTTCAAGTAACTAAAGAATCAGAGCATGACCCTTAAGTGACTGTCTAAAACTGCATTGTTCAAACTTCAATTTATTGCGATAAAATACCGCTTGAAAGCTCCAGCCTCTCAATTAGTGTTCGACTATTAGACTTATAACTCCTCTCCCCTTTCGATTTGTATGCTCATATTTTAATAACTACCGGTACCCACACGGCTTTGCCCTTAGTAGAAAATTGAAAGTTCATTTGGTTCGCCTGTATATTTAAAAATAATAGATGATGAATTTCTTGCCAGTACACTATGTTAATTAGCTCGTCCATGTTATGGCAATTTATTCGTCCATGTTATGGTAATTCGCTCGTCCATGTTATGGTAATTCGCTCATGGTAATTCGCTCGTCCATGTTATGGTAATTCGCTCGTCCATGTTATGGTAATTTATTCGTCCATGTTATGGTAATTCGCTCGTCCATGTAAAAGTAATTCATTCGTTCATGTTATGGTAATTGGCTCGTCTATGTTATGGTAATTCGCTCGTCCATGTTATGGTAATTCGCTCGTCCATGTTATGGTAATTCGCTCGTCCATGTTATGGTAATTCGCTCGTCCATGTTATGGTAATTCGCTCGTCCATGTTATGATAATTCGCTCAGTAAAATGGGCTTAAAATTGGAATAGAAAAAAGAATAAAATCGAATTTTCAAAAAATCGCTTTGAGGTGTTCATTCCTATCCTACGAACTAATTTGTGTCAAATTTCATGAAAATCGGCCGAACGATCTAGGCGCTATTAACAGACATCCAGAGACCCAGACACACAGACTTTCATCTTTACAAGCTGTGTGCCCGGCGTTGCACGGGCTACTTAGAAAATGAAAGAGATGTCGGATTGATGTTTTCGTATTACTCAGACATCAGTTTCTAAAGCGCTAAGGAGTAAATAAATACGCGTAATTCAAGGTTTGCAAAACACCAGTAGAGCATATTTTTGGCAAAAATCTCTTTAGCGTTAATCATAGTTATCAATGATACAAGTTATGAGTTTTTTCAATTAGAACAAAATATGAAAATGTATGCATTATCAACTATAATCTGTGCTCACGTTAAAATGAATTACATCTGATAGACTATATCTGAAATATTTATGTACAATTACAATAAGCTTTTTACTTAAAATGAGACACACTTTTTGGTTGATTGCGTAAAACTAAAGCTCCAAGACTAAATAAATCCAATAAGCATCAATTTAATATGAAGTTCATCAGATTCCAATTTAGCTTTAGTGAAAAACCTTAAAAACAATCTTTTCTGTTCAACTCTGTTTCACTTAAAGGAATCCAAACAATCTTAATTTAACATGTTCTTTTAACGATACAAAATGTATTTCAAAAATAGAAACAGGAAGGAAAATGAGAGGTTTTACAATTCGAAAACTCACCCATGTGACGGGGAAAAGTCCAACAAAATAAACATAATTAGTCGCACATCCTAAATGTACCAAAATACGAGGCCGGTGAATGATAAACTTACACTACAATCAATAAACATAGCTAAAGAAACAACTTTCATAAGAGTTGAAAACGTTGAATGTGAAAAATAAAGAAGGGCAGACGATAAAATAAAGGCTATGTCCGAATAGAGCAACCAATTTTAAACTAATTTAACGTGAAATTCTAGATGGAACCGTTGTTTTGAGATTTGGACAGCAGTCAAAAAAATCTCTTTTAAAAGAATTATTAGAATTTTACTTGCTCACCCATATGCAAAATGGCAACAGGAAAGAAATAAAAATTCCTGAATAACGTTATGTTAATTAACGTTTTAATAAATATCTCCGCTAATTAAAGTCGCACAATTACGAGATTGGTCCTATTGCTTTCTTTGGAAAATTTCGAATTGATCGGTATCTCGTTTGACTCTCGATTCGGGGCGGTTCTCGAGAAGATCGATGTTCAGACAGACAGACGGACGCGAACAGATTTTAATATTATACTGGATTATTAGTAAAGATGACGCAATCTAAAGCCAGAAGCTTGATCCACCCTTGATCTGGCCCCGATGGGAAGTCACGGGAGATCACTGTGACATTTCCAAAAATTTCCTTATTCGGCAAATTTTGCCTGACGATTCGTTAAAATTTAGAGTTCCAATTGGCAAAATTATCATTCTTCGGCGAAATTTGGAGTTTCATTCGGGAAATTGAGAATTTCCGTCCTTCTAACAATTTAAGTTCAGGGCACCCCTGTACCTGATCGGTAACTGAACGAAATATAATAACGGATGAGTCAAGTAGTTGTTTTCTCTTCGACTATTTTTGTGCCTGTTTAATGTTATCAAATGCTGATGCACATTACTTCTGCCGGATTGCTTTTAAGTCAAGACAGGGACGCGCATAACTCAATCACTCTGATAGATAAAATCGTACATTTAAAAGTAGTTTACGATGGCACATTGGGAACTTCAGCAACTGTTAATCGTCTCAAATGACTGATTTTCACCTTTACTTTATTTTTTGTATTTACTTTAATTTTGTATTTGCAAAATGTGCCTGCTTTATGTTACTTTTTTTTAATGCACTACCTTAATATTTGAAACAACGGGATGGGAATTGTAGCCAATTTAACTACGAATCTCAGAAATTTGATACTGTGGCTGAAAAAATATCAGATAGCTAGGGTGTAAGGATGGATAATTTTCTCGTGTTGCACGAAGTTGAATTCGCAAATGCGTCAACTTTGTGTCGCCACTTTTTCTCGTTAAAAATACATTTTAAGTTAACCCTGTCATTATGCTGTCGCACTGAGGAATCATGAATGAAATCTGTTTTTAAAAAAATCTGATGCGGACCTTCATTACTCCCTTTTACTCCGATTAAATAATCGATGGGTTTTTTTTCTTCACACGAAAAAATGAGTACGTAGGTGTCATGTACATCAGGATTTAGAAGCAATACTTATTAAGTGAATACCTTTTAAAACATTTTCTACACTTAAAAAGGTTTGGGAAACATAAAAAATGCTAATGTAATGTAAGCAAGGTCAATTATTATTATTACAGTGCCAGCCGCTTATATGAATCACGCAGGGCCAAGGGCGCCCGTATGCAAAATTTTAGGGGGGAGGGTGCAGATATTTTCCCCATGGTTTAGCAGAATATTTTCCCCATGGAAACCGATTTCAGTACAGATCAGCGTTATTAAAGTTTGACATTTTTAATAAATTATTCATTAATGGCTGGAGAATAAATGTTTTTACATTTTTTGCAAAGAAAAAAGTCTTAAAAGCAAGGAAGTTCCAATTTCTAGGGGGGGGGGGGGGCTGGAGCCCCCTCTTGCTCCCCTATATGGGCGCACTGGCGCAGGACCGTAACCAGATTTTTGTTTCGGAGGGGGTTTTACCAAACACATTTTTTGAAACATTAATATGGTTTATCAAATTTGGTTTCATGTGCATTCTATTGATTTTTGTTACAATAGATTATCTAAATGGAGGGAATGGATGTTCTTACCGAACGACATATTGTTACATAATAATTGAATTTCTCAATAACTACCACAAACTACTAAAAACACACAATGAGTTAATACAATTTTTAAGTCATTCACAATTTCTTTTCACAAATAAAACTGAAATAATAATAATAACAACAGGGTCATTCTCCAGGAAATGTAACTTTTGAACGCAAATATTTTTCAATTTCGAAACCTTTTGCTTTCTTTTTTTTTTCATTCTTACATGCAAGTGTTCTCTACTAGAAGTAACCATAAACAATGGCCCAGCTAAGTTCCAATTATTTTACTCATAAATAAAAAAAAAATTTAAAAAAGCCTTATATTTACAGAAATAAAAAAAAGAAAAAAGCTTTTAATGTCTAAAAATCGAGGCCAATTTAATATCAAAGTAGTAGTTTTGTTAGTTGTGCAAACAATCAGCTATTTTAATGATTAGTGGGAATCTAATATTAAGCTGTCTTAATTCAAGTACGGCTTAATTAGTAGTTATACTTTTAGTTCACATGTGTGCTAAAAATAGTATTTAGTAAATTTGAGAGTATACTGGCAATTTATAATTTTGGTAGAATACCTATAAGATTAATGTATTTCCCCTCCACCACTCATTTTCACCCCAGAAATAATGACACTGATAAGGTCTGTCACAGAGGTGAGGAATTTTCCATTAAAATAGGCCTAATGGATACATTTTTCTTAGAAATATATTTTTCTTCGTTGCTACAATCTGCACATGTTAAGCAAATGAAAACATGTTCACGTATTTTTTACATTAATTTACATCCCTGAAATTCAAGTTCACGGAGGTGAGAAGTCAGAGTAACCACACTAAGGTTTTAAAGCAAAATCTACCTTCTTGTTCCTCGACAAAAATCTCACAACTTCAACTATGGCTGGAAATAAACAAGGCGGCTCCCTTGTATCATGGAAAATAAAATTTGATGTCATTACTACCACGTGTTAATGAGGAATGGCATTTTGTGTTTAGGTAACGTAGGTGAGAATTCATTGTGTGACATGACTCCTTGTCCTACTAAAACGAACTAAAACATACACAAAAAAAATTAATTAATTAATTAATTAATAAACTTAAACAATTATTGTTTGAGACACTTGTGTGAAAGGAATAGCAAATAAATAAGTATATACTTTTAATTAAACAAGTTATTAAGCAACATAATCAGTCACACAAGGTGTGTGACATGCCACAGAGGTGAGAATTCACATGTTGTGAACCAAAAATGTACTAAAATAAAAATTATTATTAAAAAAAATTGTTGACAGGTTTAAATAGATATATTTTTGATGAAATTAAAAAATCATTGTTAAATGAATTGTTCCTTAAAATTTTTACTGGAAGAGGCGTGTGACAGAAAAGTTACACTTTTTGAAGAATGACCCAACAACATTTTTTTTGTCACCAAAATCTTTACTAATAATAAAGCTGAAAGGCTCTCTGTCTGTCAGGATCTCTGTGACGCGCATAGCGAGTAGACTGTTCGGCCGATTTTCATGAAATTTGGCACAAAGTTAGTTTGTAGTACGGGGTTGTGCACCTCGAAGCGATTTTTCGAAAATTCGATGTGGTTCTTTTTCTATTCAAATTTTAAGAACAAAATTATCATAAGATGGACGAGTAAACTACGAAATTATCATAACGTAGAACCGTAACATGGGCACAAGCCAATTGGCGAGATACGAAATTATCATAACGTGGAACCGTAACATGGGTACAAGCCAATTGGCGAGAAAATTCACCATACATTATTTGTAAATATACAGGCGAACCAAAAGACTTTTTAATTTTTCTATTACGGGCAAAGCCGTGCGGGTACCACTAGTATAAAATAAATTAATAATGGAAAGCATTTCTTTGGGTGAAAAAGTTCGGAGGGGATTTGAACCCTATAAACCACCTCCTTGCATACGGTCCTGGATCACGTTTGTTCGAAACAGTTCTGATACTATTAAACGGCTGATTCAATGCAGCGGCTAATTCAATAAAGCTGGATTTTGTTCTGTGTTTGGCGATTTGATTCATTAAAGCGGTTGATTCAATTAACCGGAGTCCACTGAATTATTTTCGTTAATGCCTGAGATTTGAGTTCGGGGCAATAAAAGCTAAATAGAACGTGCAAACGCGCAGCAATAGCATTAATACATATAATACCACCTTAAACTGCGCAGAAAAATATATAACAGACTTACAAGTCTAATTTGTAGCCAGCAGATGAATAAAAGACTTTTACGGAGATTATAATTCCTATTATCGACAATTTTAACGCTGATTTTTCAACGGCATCGTGCAAATATTGCCGAACTGACATAAAATTCGAAGCTTAATTTTTGTTACCAAAGTTTTCGTCAACTTGGCGATATATTGCCAAGTAGCCGCCAATTTATGATTTGTCTCAAAAAACGTGTAAAAAACCCCTTTTGGATCATCCGAAGGCAACCAAAAAGGGAGGTGCGCAATTATATAGACCCTATATAAACCCTGTATACGAAATTTCAACCTTCTACGGTATATTGTTGTAGAGTTATGCGAGATACACTCGAACATACAGACGCTTCGAGAAAACTCGTGATAATTAACTCGGGGACCCTCAAAAAGGATATTTCGGCTGTCCATACATTCGTAGGTACATATGCACGTCCAGACGGATAACGGACCAATACAAAGAGGAGAAAAGAGCAAGCTACAGAATTTTCTGATGACAAAGAGAAGATTCACCGCAGAGAAATGTATCGACAAATCTCTTCCTTGATTTGGCAGAAAAAACAAAATTTTTTATCATTGTCTGTAAAACGGTAAACATGAAGCCATAAGAAATCAACCCTCCTCCAACAGAGCTTCAAAAATATTCTCATAAATTTTCATCGGAGACATATTTTTATTATTTATTTGTTCAAAGAATGGAGGAAGAAGATGGACGAACCAGTTTTAGCATGAAAATGAAATGAGAAAAATTGGGAGCAAGAGATTGGGATTATATTACAGTCCATTACAAAGAGAAGAAGGCTGAAGTATTTTTAGTTAGCAGAGAAAAGATTCACCCTACATAAATGTCTCCGGACCTCTTCCTTGATTCAAAAGAAAAAACTAATTTTTTTTTTTGCTTCGTCAGAAATTGGTGCTCGTTGTCTGTAAAATCATAAACATGAAGCAATGATAGGAAATCAACCCTTAGTGTCCCGAACGAAACGAACTCGAACATTGCCACCAACAAAGAAAACATGTCACGCGTGTTTAGGCCTCGGGGATAACAACTTTGTAAGGAATTGTCCAGAAAGATACATCCACAATCAGCAACAAGCATAGACAAGCTCCAAGTCTCTCAACAAAGACTTTTGGACTTCCACCAAGGATATACAATGGAGAAATTTTTACATCTTATGACCTAGAAGCCAAT
The DNA here is from genome assembly GCF_026930045.1 of Uloborus diversus. Taxonomy (NCBI): domain Eukaryota; kingdom Metazoa; phylum Arthropoda; class Arachnida; order Araneae; family Uloboridae; genus Uloborus; species Uloborus diversus. The sequence continues at coordinate 46,318 of NW_026558739.1, forward strand.
TTCAATCAAATGTCTTGCACGGAAATGTTGTTCCTGTCTCAACGCTGGGACGGAACGACGACCTTTTTCGTTTCTCTTTTGTAGCGTTAATGTCAAATCATTTTAAAGCGATATGAAGAGTTTAATGTCTAATCATCTCGGTGAAAATTGGTGGTAAAACGAATATGTAAACTAATTTGACCAAGTAAATTGGTTCAACTGTTTGGTAATGCAAAACTTAAATCATAGAATAAATATTATTCCATTCCGTTGTACTTTCTTTTGAAAATCTAAACTAATTTCCGGAATTCCGAAAAATTTTCAAAAAGTTGCCACTTTTCTCTCGATTTGTCATTTCAAAATAACGAAAATAAGGAACATCAAAACCTATTGCATATCTTCTTCCAAAAAGAAAGGAAGTATGACAAGCTTAATTGTTTGAAATTTCCATAGTGTACAACATGAGTGGGGTAATTGGCTGTTGGCAACACTTACCTTGTACTCAGTGGCGGATACAAAGAGAGGGTCATGGTGGTCATGACCCCCCGCCCCCTCCTAAACCGTCGACAGTATTATCCGTCCACCATTGTTTTCAAACACTTAATGAATATAATGCAAACGATTTCAGTAAACTTTTCAATTCATTAATTGTTTTTGAAAGTAAAGGTTTGAAATACTTCTTTTCAGTGCTAATGAAATTAATTAGTAACGTTTATGTCCTTTTTTGCGCCCTATTCTAAGCTGATGTGGTGCTTTTTACTAACACCTTAGCAGAAACATAAATTTTTTGTACCCAAAACCGTAGGTTCGTCCATGGGGGAGGGCGGTCATTTTCCATCATGACCCCCCCCCCCTTAAAATGGTATTCTGTATCCGTTCCTGCTTGTACTTTAAAAATAGCGAGTGAAATGCATAACCAAATGTTTTTAGTAATTTTCCATACGAACGACAAGTAAAAATAGTCAAAATAGTTCCCGTTTCTGGAGTTTAGTAATCTTAAATTTTTCTAATCTGAAAAATATAAGATTATACTGAACTTTGGAAAACGACTTTTTTTACAGATTCATTTTCCAATAATGAGGGTAGCGTTGTTAAGTTAGAAATATAGTTAATTGGAAAAAACCCAAACTCTCTGAATGTCCTCCTCTCGGTGCCTAGTCCTTACTCAATCAGAGTTTAATATTTCTAATCATCACACTTGGGGTAACATAGCTTTTTTCCCCCTTTTTTTTTTCATTTACCCAATCTTCCCTACTAAATCTGAAACAAATTATTTCTTCAAACAGGCTCTCTATTGCTATATGAGATTTAGTGTCTTTATTATTTTCCAGAAGACATAAAAAATACAGCTATACATTTAAAACACTTTTTTGTCAAGTTTGTAAAAGCATGAGTGCACCATTTCTATTTTTAGTACAGATTCGAGATTTTCTTTAAGGGGCAAAATTAGTTGACACCTGTCACAGGGCGACTAAATGAAACAAAACGGGGATTGAAGAATCATCTGTCAATTACCACCCGACTGCCACATCAAAAAATGAATTAATAATCTTAACGAGCACAAAAAGCGTTAACTGACTGGCAAAATCTTTTTCATCAAAATCAGTTGGCAGTCTTTTTTAAAATAAATTTTAAGCATAATTTTAAGCCTTTAAGTAAAAATATGACAACGTGTATGCATGTACAAAAATCAATTAAAAAGAGTTAAACTGCTAAAGAAAGTTAAACTGCTCCTTGACTGTGAATAACCCACATAATACCGAATAAAGTTAAATGCAAAATAACGAGGGTTCCTCAAAATTCAAACAATATTGCATAAATTCTCTTCACTTCCACAAAGCGTGTTCGTGCGGTGGCAGTCGCTGCAGTATTTCTTCTAGTAAGGATATGTTTTTAAATTTTATCGTTACCTAAATGAACGTTTGTACAATGCAATGTTTATTGTGTGTAGACCTCACGAAACGTTTAAGTTCTGGTTAAAATAACACGTGATGTTATTTTTAAAGGTTATGTGTGATTTTGCCACTTCTCTGGAGTCACTACCCAGGTATTTCTTTCGCTGGACATACATATTCATCTTACGATTATAGCGCTTCATTTTTTTTTTTGTTGTTCTAACTGCTTATTCGAATTCATGTTTCTTGACAAACATACAAAAAAGAAGCAAACTAGGGGAAAAGCGTCAAGCTGAAAGATTACGTTACCAAGAAATTAAAAATGATTCAGATAAAAATTCTGAATTAAAATGGAGAGAAAAGCAAAACCATCTTTTAAAAAAGGAAAAGGGACGAAAATTAAGAGAATAACATAGTGTCCCTCTCGACAACATTTTCCTCTGGTGCCTAAAAAACTCAAAAAAACTCAAAAATCTTCTGGTCTTCATCTTTACAAACACAAACGTAACGGCAACTAGTGAAATAATGAGTATAAAAACTAAACAGATGACTTTTCTTTTGGAGACGCAAAATATTCATTTACCTTATATTCATACATCTACACTGTGTTCTGGTTCTGACAATCAAGATTAATCTCAGTGTGAGGTCGGCCTCAGGGTCGGGTTGTTTTAAATTTTTGATTTAATATCAGTTTTCGTTTTATTTTTCTGTTACGATGATGGTAGCTTCATGTACCTTGGTTTATATCTAAAAAGTATTACGATTTTTTTTACTGTTGTTACTATTTTTCACGTTTGATGATTCAAAAACGGAAAAATAATCCTTATGGGCGAAGCATAAGAAATTTCTTTCTCAAAGAAAACTGTTTTGTTAAGAATGAACTTCTCTTTCTTGGATAATCCAGATCCAGCCCAAACTTCTGAATAGAGGAATGAAAACGAAAAGCAGGATTTCATTCAATTTCTTTGAAAGCTTCAGCCACAAAAGTCCCATTGTATGTTCTGCTAACCATTGAATCACTCTCAGCACGCTGACTGGGCACATTTATGGATTACGGTTTGATTACTATGATATCTTCCAAGAGGCTTTCCAAGAGCAAACTCTCTTCAGACAAAGAAATGACTTCATTGGTGAGCAGAAAGATTCTTGGGGATTTCTGAGCTACTTTTGTGATTGGATGAGATTAGGATAACAGAGCGCTCTACAGAACTTCAACGAACCAAGCTTCAAGCTACGAAATGAAAGTTTTCTGCAAGATGTACCATGTACCTCATGAGATTTTGTAATAGTTTTGACCAGATGTGTGTGTCACAAATTTCAAACTTTATTAGTTATTCATATTTTTTACCCTTCTAATCACAGTCGAAAGTAAAATACCGAAAACAATAAAATTACGAAAGTAAACTATTTACTTTTTCTACCGGGGTACAAGTCTAAAACATTGGATTTAAAACATTGAAGAAAAATTTGAGTCTTTCGAAAATTTAAACTCTTTTGAATGATATAAAATGCCACATGTGAGAGAAATGTTTTCAATCTCCAACAAATTAATTTTTTAAAATTTCAGCTGAAAAGATTAGTTACGAGAAGAAAAAAAAACGGTCTGAGATGCACATTATCAAGTTCCAAAGTAATTTTGAACTAAATTTTAAGGCTGTAGGTACTTTGAGGTCTCCCGGGCATTAGACAGCAATCGATACTGTTGATCGCTGGTAGTGGACTGTATCTTATTTAGAGAAATAGCTGTGGCTGACACAATTATAGTTTTGCTTGGTTTTATTAAAGAACAATTATATTGTGTACATCATGCCGCCGCAGTCTTACTGCACTCTCAGAAATGGACTTTCAAATTTGACGAAATTTTCTTCGTTTATGACGAAACCACTTCCAGGGATATGCTCCGAGCGAACATTTCGTCAAATTGAAGAAACTGCTTTTGTTAGTGATTTGAGGATGCGAATTTCGTCAAATGTAACGAAATATTTCTTCATTCTAGTTTCGTCAAATTAACAATCATTTTCGTAGTTTTGAGAGCATTAGTTTCGTCAAATTAATTTCGTCATATATGAGGACATTAATTTCGTAAATTTTTAAGACAATTTATTTCCTTTCTTTTTCCTTTGAGCACATTAGTTTTTTTTTTTTTTTTTTTTTTTGAGAATACAGTCGAACCTCGTTAATTCGAACACGCTTCAAACAAATAACTGCTGAAATGAACTTTTTTGCAATCCTTATCTTATTGTTTATTGTTTTTCGGATAAAGATCAAACTACGTATTAGAATAATCGATTTTAATGGTCCCTTTAAGTTCGTTTTAACGATGTTCGACTGTATTTTATAAGATTTGATCAAATCCTAACTTCAGAATTTTACCATAGTAATTTCCCAATTTAATGCGCACATTCACTCTTACAGAATCGTCATTTACGACGATCTTTAAAGTTTTTGAAAATCATGTTTTTACTCATGAGTGGCCGTCGTTTTAGTTAGTTTTTTGTAAAAATTTTATTGGGTGCAGACCCTTTGCCATATTTGGAAAAGAAAGTTGAAATAGTGGGCCTGCAGCCCCCCTCCCCCCCCCGCTTAAAAACAGACAAGTTATTGATGAAAGAGGCACACAAAAGACGTCAAATAAATTTTTATTACTGTAAAAATACAAACAAACAATTTCTTTAAAAAAGTAAAACTAGTTATTGCAGATTAAACTCCCCATGGTATCTAATTAAACCCCCACAGGGGAGATTTCCTTCAATAAATCCAGTTTTTGTCGGATCTTTTCCAAATTTGCACAAAGGTCCGTCGATGTTCGGGAATTCCCACAGGTTAGGTTTCGTCCTTCTGTGTGTGTGGGGGGGGGGCACCCCATGGGGGTTTTCCTTTAAAAAATCCAGATTTTTTCGAAACTCTTCCAAGTTTGGCTCAGAGGTTCGTTCTTTGATGCTCAGGAATTCTCCTAGGGTAATTTTCGTCTTGCTATGGGGGGGGGGGGTAACCTCCACACGGTGAGGTTCTCTTATAAAAACCAGTCTCTGTCGGATCTTTTCTAATTTTTGCACAGAGGTCCTTTGATGCTCGGGAATTCACGCAGGGTATTTTTCGCCAACCTATGGGGGGGGGGGGGCAAACCCATGGGAATTTTTCCTTCAAAAAATCCGGTTTTTGTCGCATCGTTTCCAAATTTGGCACAGAAGTTCGTTCTCTGATGCTCAGGAATTCTCTTTGGGTAGTTTTCTTCTTGCTATGGGGGGCAACCCCCATTGGGGGGATTTCCTGTAAAAAACAAATTTTTAACATAAATTTTCCAAATTTGACACAGAGGTCCTTTGATGCTCGGGAATTCACACAGAGTATTTTTCGCCAATCTATGGGGGGGGGGGGGCAACCCTCATGAGGGTTTTCCTTCAAAAAATCCAGATTTTGTCGGAGCTCTTCCAAATTTTGCACAGAGGTTCGTTCTTTGATGCTCAGGAATTCTCATAGGGTAGTTTTCGTCTTGCTATGGGGGCAACCCGCATACGGGGTGTTTTCCTGTAAAAAAAAAAAAAAAAGTAGTTTTTAACAGATCTTTTCCAAATTTGGCACAGAGGTCATTTGATGCTCGGGAATTCACACAGGGTATTTTTCGCCAATCTATGGGGAGGAGGGGGCGACCCCCATGAGGGTTTTCCTTCAAACAATCCAGTTTCTGACGGATTTTTTTTCAAACTTGGCACAGAAGTTTGTTCTCTGATGCTCAGGAATTCTCATTGGGTAGTTTTTGTCTCGCTATGGGGGGGGGGCAACCCCCCTACAGAAGGTTTTCTTGAAAAGAAAAACAGTTTTTATCAAATCTGTTCCAAAATTAGCACAGATGTCCTCCGATGCTCGGGAATTCCCCTGTTTTCGTCCCTCTATGGAGAGGAAAACCCCCGTGAGTGGGGGGGGGGGCATATATTGGTACATTTGTATTTTGATGCTTGGGAATTCTTATGGGGCAGTTTTCGTCTCGGTATATGGGGCAAACCCCATAGGAGTTTCCTTATAAAAATACAGTTTTCGTTGAATCTTTTCCAGATTCGGCCTAGAAGTCCTTTGCTGCTGGAAATCCACATAGGATAGTTTCCCATAGGGTAGTATTCATTACAACATGTGAACACCTGAGCATTAAAGGACCTATGTGCCAAATTAGGGAAAGATTTGACAAAAGTCTGGATTTTTGTAAGGAAAACTCCCCTAATGGGGGGGGGGGGGGGGGTAGTGCCTTATAGCTGTACGAATATTCCAATCTGCTTGAACTACATCGCGATATTGCGATGCATCGCGATGTAGAAATTTTTACATCGTCCAGCCCTCCTGGAAATTTTTTCGTACTACTTCCTCAGCAGATATTTCATATGCCACTTTCATGCACAATTAAATTAATATATTTTCGGGGGAACATTGCTCGGGATTTTCTTCTTTGTTGCATTGCATGTTAAATTCCAAAGAAAAAAAAGATTTTATCCAACTTAAAGTTAGCTTATCTTTCTTCTAAAATTAAAAATAGCAAATGAAATTAGATAATCTTAAGAAAAATCTTACCTTTTTATTTTTCCAATCAGTTATTTGTTTTATTAATTTTGCTTTTATGTAGAATGCTTGTTTGTCAAAATTTATATTTGATACAGGAACTTTATTATTGCATGCATTATATACTTCATACTTTGATAAGAATTGTCTGCCAAAATGTAGAAGAACATTTAAAACTATTAATTTTAAAAAAATGCAGATATGAAATAAATCTGTTGGTAAAGTTAATTTAGTATAATTATTTTTAAATAATTATAAAATATGCCTTTGCTTTCGACCGCTAAATTTTTATTATTTTTTCCAAACATGTGTAACATGAAATCAATGCATATGCATAATGACGAACATTTAGAATATTGTCATAACTATTATTGAAAAAGTTTTCGTCTGCCCTGGTGTTGATCATCTCCGCGATGTTGGATCCTTCCTAAAAGAGTTCTAAGAAGAAAAAATATATATAATAAGTAAATGTGTAAGTCCATATGGGTGCATGTTCTCATGCACATTGATCTTTTTCCTATTTCGAGGAACATTTTACAATTAAATGCAGCAGCTTATTTCTGAAATAAAACATTTTTTCACGATTTCTTCATAAAATCTCAGGTTTTTTTTTCTTTAGTTAAAAAGTTTAGATTCTCTTGTGTCTTTAAAGAGCTTCTGATTTTATTTTCATTTTTCAAAACGCATGATTATTTTGATGCTGATAGCTATTTTCTCAATAAGATTACAAGAATTAGTTATTTTTACAACGGATGGGCAAAATTTTTATTTAGGCAGCCAGACAATTTCTCTCAGTTGATTGCTGAAATTAATTTCTGAGTAGTGTTCTGCTTTTTTGTCTGGTTTAATGTAGACCGGGTTTTTTCATTTTTTGCTGACAATAGCTTGAGGTGGCAAATATAGCAATAATATTAATGCTGAATTTGTTTTTGCTACAGAAACTATATATAATGGAAAAATACGTAATTGTCACAAATCATGTAACACAAATTGACACAGAAAAACTTATAAATTGAGCGTATTAAAGTGTGAAAATAAACAAAAAATGCCTATCATCATTATTATTATTTTCAAACATGCTGCTATCTTTTATTTTTTTTTTAAATCGAGGTTAAACATTAAAACTCTACCTTCAATAACTTATTTTAATTGCGGAAAAACTGAAAATCTTCAGTTGAAATATCAAGTGATAGCTACTTTACTTCATGTTTTATGCAAGTAAAAACATTAAAAAAAAAAAAAACAGACTCAGCAAATAATGATCTGTCGATATACAACATAAATACTCAGAAACATCTGCAGAGGGGAAAGAGATTAACAACAATTGAAACGCCTTTTTATAAGTCCTGTCAACGAGCATGACAAAAAAGGGGGGGGGGGGCATCATTTCGGAACAAAAAACTGATGTATGGTGTTTTCATTTATTTTTCATTGCATTAGGCGCTTTTTTCCTCGAGTGTCATGGGTTTGTTTTAAAAGTTACTAAACAATTATTTAAAAATATTTTATAAGAACACTTTTGTGTTATAAGTTCTTGATACTTTTTTATTTTTAATTTCTTAAAAATCCTATTTTATTTTGCTATCAAAATATTTTTGTAAAGAATGAATTATAGATCTTATTATTTACCCATTCCAAAATATTAATTTTAACTAATGGGCAATGTTTCGTTGAAAATGATAGGTGTACGAACACTTTTGGGAGCAACTGTATAAATTATTATATTGAATAAAACATTACATGTGCAGTGGAAGAAGAAAAAATATAAATACTTATTGGGGGAAGGGCACATATTTGTTTAAGAAAATAAAAATGCAAAGTAAAAGAAATTTGATGTATTAAACTAAAAAATACACTTCGTTTCACATAATTTTTTTTTGTAAAATTCATGGAGACGAATGAAATTCATAAACATGTAACATACCTATTCAGCGTTGAAATTAAAAGTTTCAAAGTTCTATTCCCCTTCATTTATAAAGGCCGTGTTTTCATCATCTGCGTTAGTTTAGTTACGGTGGAACTTTTTATGTAAGTTTAAATTAGTACAAATTCTTTGGTCATGTTTGTCATTATTTATCGTTATTTACCGTTAAGGGAAGTAAGTTTTTTGAAACAAATGTCAACAAACCAACGTTTTCTTTTGCAAATAAGATATAATGCTTGCTAAGCCTAACGTGGAGGTGACTCAAAGTTAGTTCAAAAAACACACATAGTTCTAAACCTAATCGAACCATTTGTTTTCAATTTTAATGTGTTTTAAATACAACAATAAACACAACACTAAACAAAAATGCAATAATAAACAAAATAAGGCACATTGCACATACAAATTTCAATAAATACTAACCTTTTTAATGAATCCTATAGGACAATTGCCGTAGAATAATCGGATAATTTAGCGAGCGAGTACAAGAGTGAAACGAAAACTCCCAGAATGCACTGCAATGTGACGAAATCAGGAGGAAAATATTTCGTCAAAAATTTGAGATTTCTGGTTTCGTCAAACATCACGTGATTTGGTGACGAAAGGATCGTCAAAACTAATGAAATAGTGCTCGAGGATTGCAGAATCGTCAAAATTGAGCGTTTCATTTTTGACAGTGTGTTTCTGGCGCTCGTCCCAGAGACCGCAGTATAAAACTGCAATCCCAGAGGCGTTGCCACAGGAAAAGTATAAATATATAAATTTGCATATGCACAGTAAAATACAGATACAATTTTGTTTGACAAAACTTTTCCATAAGTTTAGTTTGTGCATGGCTATATACGATCAGGGCAGGCCGATCGCAGGTAGCCATGTTTTATATTACTCCGATTTTGATTTTACGAGATCTTAGTCTACATTAATAGTTCCGCATTTTTACATTACTATAGTACTGGAAAAAGATGCGAGAAAACGCTTACAGATACACAAACATAAGGTAAGGAAATCAAAAATTTTGGTGACGCTTGTATTAAAATATAGAATAGAGCGTCAAAAATCCGAATTAATCGGGATCATAGGTAGCTCGGATTTTTTAAATTGTTCGGATTTTCGAATATAACCGAGAAGATACTGTTTAGAAAATTAGTATGCCATTTAATCAAAGAAAGTGGTTGTGCAATGTGTATATATAAAACATAGAGTGCGGTACATATTACGCTACAATATGTAGCTAAACAAAATTAACAAAAATTGACTTTCATTGTTTATTGAACACAAAAGAAATTTGATTAAAACTCAATGGAAGTGCGTTCAAATTTTTGACATTTCGGATTTTCGGCATTCGGATTTTTGACGTTTCGGATTTCCGCCGTTCGGATTTTTGACGGTGAAATATATAATACACTGGAGGACGCTTGAGAAAAAATAAAATAATAAGGACACGTCGCCCCCTTCTGTTCCCTTGACTACATCACAGCTTAGTTTCGATAGGGGGGGGGGGAGAAAGTGGAAGAACGCTGTTCCCCTTGAAATATGTAGCTTATTACTGTGCTAATATTGTAAATCGTTTCCAAGAAAATTTTTTTATCAACAAAAAAACTGCTTTTTAAATTAAAGCAGACCTTATTTAACATCACGAAAATCCATCAACAAAAACATCTAACCTATCAAAATGTGCGCCACCAAATATTTTCCCCAACAGCACTGCTCTTGCAGGCAAAAAAAAGCAAACCCCCCGAAAGCAAGAGCGCACCCCCAAAAACAACACGAACACCCCCTAAATCTGAACCTCCCCCCCCAAACACAGAAAACATCCCTCAAAACACCCCCTCCTTAAAAACTTCAATGGCACAGTCTGCGCCCTGACCCTCCCCCCTCTAGGTGGGCATCCCTGGTACTTTCTTGGTAGTATCCAGGACAGGCCTTTTCTCTTTTTGAGGCTAACATCTCATATAAACGCTTTAATTTTAATTTGCATTTTTAAAATATTAGGAATGCATATACTTGAAATCGCTTTTCGTTGTTCAATAAATAGCCAACTTCCCATTAGATCAGCTATTTTTAAAATATACTTTTCGGACTTTTAAAAATTGAATCCCTGACAATACGTAAACTAATATACAATTGCTTAATGTTGATTCTCACTCACCCGTGAAATTAAATTAAAAAAAGAGCCTCTTCGATAAGTTGCTGGCCAACCTCTCGCAGAAATAAATTTTATATTCGTATCAAAATAATTTGTATTCGCCTATTTCCGGCAATTCAGTCACGAAAGAAAGAAAGAAAAAAATCTTTGCTCTTAAATATTTACGATTCAATAAAACATCATTAATGCATCTGTGTAAGAAAAATCAGTTTCTTTCATCCATTTGAATCAGTGGATGAATTGGGGGGGGGGGGGGGAATAATAACATCCCAATGAAATAAAAAAGATATTCCATTTGTTTAAACTCCGGTTCATTTTCCACCCTCCCTGCTGTCATGTACTACTGTTGGGGCACCCACCTCTCAATCAATCTGGGTTCTCATGCTAAGGCCCGACTTTATGTGTGTCTCGCTCCGGTGAACCGTGCAAATAATCTTTGTGCACGTTGTTGCGTATCCTAACTCTGAAGAACCAACCACACTGGGCAGCGTTAAAGACTCGAAAAAGAACATAACGTACAACAGCAAGTGGGCGACATTAGTATAAATGATTAATGTGTCAACAGGTTTGAATCAATCGAAATAAAAGGTTGATAACTTTTCCCTTGCGCAATGGAGAGAGAATGGTATGTTGAGGTTGTTGGCAATATTTTCCACATGTCTCCTCAGCAGAACGAAAATTGCGATTCTGTGGCAGTGCTGGATCTTAGATTTTTCCGAGTCCGGGCAAAAATTAGAAACTGCTGATTTTACCTTTCTTCCGTCATGTTTTCATACCAAGTTCCAGCGCAAGAAATGCAGAAATAGGGGAAATTTGCCGTCCCCAGAAGTTACCATCCGGGAAAGGATCCACCCTCAATCCGACACTGCAATAGCACTGCAAATCCAATACAGCGTGACTCAGATGGCAAAATGCAACTTTCAGTTGTATTACTATGTTTTCAAACAAAAGTACGGGTCACAAGAAATAACTTAGACACTCATGATACATAATAATTTTAATGTCAATGAAGATATCCCGACTAAACTTTAAGAAATTTGAATACATAATTTCGTCTAATATATTTTCAAATTTTCAACTTGATGGCTACCTTTAGCCTTAATATAAAGCTTTAAACGTGTCAGAGAATTTTTGGCTAGGGGCCGCAACTCAGTTATTGATATTTTATCCCACTCCTTTCATAAGGGTTTCTTTAGGTCTTTAAGGATGCCACAGTTTTATGAGGTTTAGAACACAGCTTTATCTCAAAGACCTCCTTGAGTTGTTGAACGGCGTCAACGACCCCCATCTGTAATTGTATAAGGTGAGATATGTGCTACTAGTCGACCCGTGCGGAACTCCACACTGTGCTTCGAATCGTTTCATAAGGCATTTCGCTCTTTACAAATTTCAAAGAAAGAACATTATGAAGAAGAACCGAAAAAAGTAAACGGAAAAAAGTAAGCGCACAAGAGAAGGCATGTAATTTGAAGACATCAGTAACCAAACCTCGTTAAATACAACGTTGTGATAATCTGATCATCGCTCACCTTTTGGTTGTACGTATTTTCAATGCAAACATAAATATCATAAAAAGTGTGGCTGAGTGTCTCGTGAAAAAGCAGTAATTGTGCATGTGAAAAACAGGTTGTGGCAAATACAGTCCTGCCCATGTGAGCATCTGACGGGAAAAAAAAAAGAAACATTAAAGAGATATTTATTGGCACGGATTCGAACTGGCGCCATTCTGATTAACAGCACGAATTTCCAACAAACCTAGCAATTGCGCCTTCCTTTTCGAATGCTATTCATTGAAAGAATGCGTAATAAAAAACAGCAAAAACGCTTTTTGTCGGAAAAAAAATCATGCGTCTATGTTTTGTCATTAGCCAGCATGGTACGATTTAAAATTATTCGTAAAACATGGAATTTGATTTAAGAATGAGGAAGATCTCACGTAGCGATTGAAACAAACATTCTAGAGAAGTAATAAATTCAAATGAAAATAAAAGTTTTTATTTTTGAATATTGAACAATTTCCCATAGCAGGCTGCTTTAACCGTTACAGCTTAAATGCCCGCACATGCTTTTCTTTTAATTGAACACTTAAAATTCAAAACCAAAACCAGTTGAACTGAGTTCGTTTTTTAAGTGTAATTTTTCGAACGTAGACAAAATGTATTGTTTTTTTCAGCCGAAAGCAGAAAAGAAAATGATTTCTTACTAATGAAGTTGATAGTAATTTTAATGTTTTATATCGTATTCGAATAAATAATTAAAGGTTTACTAGGTGAAACTCGTAATTTCAATTTGGCGTAGTATTTTTTCTCATTTGTACAAAAGGTCGAACAAATTAGAAAAATCTACATATCAGCATACAATGAAAATGTTTTTCTGCACAAAAAGGATTCCCTTGAGGTAAATCTAATACTTTTTTTTTACGCTTACATTATGCTTAATGGTCTGGATGGAGTCAAAGTTTTGAAAAAAAGTAAGAACACCCTTCGATTAACAGTCAACTTATCTGAATGATGACTGTATCCTGCATAAAGGAGCAGTGGCGGATCCACAGGGGGGGGGGGGGCGATTGGGTGATCGCCCCCCCCCAACAGACTTCGTGTTTTTTTTTTTTTTTACTATTAGGTTGCATACCAAAATAAATCGTTTTGTTTGAACACTTTCTGAAGAATAATCTAATTTTTTTCAAATTCAAAATTTATACATTAAATTTTTTTCATTTATGCTCAAAATTTAAATGATAAATGTTAAAAATTGAAAGCGTATTTCCTTCTCAGCGTTTGTTTTATATCGTTCGAAGGTGTAATCATTCCTGCATATTTATAACTGGTGCCATACATACGTTTTATTTTTGCTCCAGGGGGGGGGGGGGCGGGTATTACATATTTCCTTAATTTGCGGTTTTTTAGTTGATTGATATGAAAATACGGGTTTTTTTCCTCCTTTATCTATTTGATAAATTTAATTATTTTATATATAAATGTGAGTTGATGAAGTCAGTAGCATTGCTACGGTGGCGCGGATGGGTTTGCCCCAGGTGGCACCTGAAATTGATCTTCAACTTTTTTTGAAAAATTTAAATGCTTCAATTCTAAAAAAAATTCCCCAACATTTCAATTTATATTAAAAATTATTTTGCAGGGCGGGGCTAAGCCGGGTGACACCCCCTAGAGTGTGACACTAAAATGAATATGAGAAATTTCGATGTTTCAATTCTGAATTTTATTTCCAACATGAAAAAAAAATATTTTTCTTCTATCAAACATATTGGTCTCACTAGAAGGGCATTTGAGGCGGCTGGTACTCATATGGAGTGGGGCAGGGGGGGGGGGGGCGGAGACACCCAAAACGCATGTAAGAGATGATAATGTAAATACCAACGGAAAAATATAAATACCAACAGAAATTCGCATATGTTTTATAATCTCTCCAATGCATTGGTATCAATACGAGGGAAACGTTTATTTCGGATGATATCCCTCTCGGGGTGGGGGGGGAGGGGACACACAATTTCGTTTTGTTTATGAATATTGTATGAACTTCGTTTCTTTCATCGAACATTGAATAAGGTTTTTTTTCGCCTTCGGTTGATGGGGAGGGGTGAGGGGTGATAGCCCAGATTACCACCCCGGTTGACATCCAAGTTTGCTACGCCACTGATTAAGTGTAATTTAACAATGCTGTAACAGAATATGGTTTTTTAACAGATCAATTTTTTTTTTTAATTGTTAAAAGATCTTTTCTGTCTCTTGTATTTCGCATTTCCTAGTAAAATCTTATTCAAACAAAAGTAAACTACACTTAAAATGTTTTATCTTGATCCTAAATTTATTTTAATACTGGTTAAATAGTGGAAAATTATGTTTTGTATAACGAAAATTAACCGCTTTATTTGCTTCTGGTTCTATCATATAAGCAATTTTTGTTACAAGATTTATTTCGATATATCTTTATTTAAACTTTTGTTTCGCGTTTTTTACTGCCGCTATTTGTAGTTATAATGAACTTTGGTAGTTGCTTGTTTTCATTTTTTCGGCAATCATTATTTTTATTCAAAAATGTATTACCGAGGAGATTCATAGAAATGCCTCATAAATCCATGTCATATCGATCTCTGAAAATCCCACATTACATTAGAATGGTATTTTCTTTCATTCCATAATAGGATGAGAGAAAATATATAACAAATGGCGATATAAGGGAATGTATTTCCTTTATTTGTAAGACTCAATTTAAAAGCTCATGAATGATCTTCGCAACGAAATAGCTTTTGTGCGTCCGATACTTTTGAGCGCATGTGAGAACGGATGGGATGGAATCATAGGGGCAACTCATGGGGGCAACTCTCCTTTTCAAAAACAAAGGGGCACTGCCCCTCCGTTTTTCTAACTTCAAAGTTATAGATCGACTGGAAAATGCTGGTGCTGATCGATTCACTTGTTTAAAGAAAGAAGAATTGACTTAATAAGGGTACTTTAAATGTTTGTCACGTTTTTTGATGAAGATTAAATTGGAGCTTTGAATCGAAAGAAGGAAGTCTACTGTTGATATTTGTCTCGAGATTTCAGGTCGTGTCCCTAGGTTTTTTTTTTTTTTTTTTTTTTTTGAGACGATCATTTAACCAACAACAAAAATACCATAGCCCAATTTTATAAAATTTAAAATAAAATAATAAATAAATAAATAAGGGCGCTGCCCACATCCCCCCTCCCGTGACTTCTCTGACCCCCCCCCCTCCAAAAAAAATTTTTTATGGACCAATCGCCCATGGATAAAATCGCCCCCCCCCCCCCCCAAAAAACAGGCCTCTGGATCCGCCACTGTAAAGGAGTCGAAACACCAAGTAGCATTCCCACTGCATTTATTTTATTTCGTGCGTTATTTGTTGTATGTTATGAGTACATGTAATGCATAATATTAATGTAAATTTGCTATTATGTCGGACAGCCCGAGCTTGCCCAAAGTTCAGATAGTTTATAGCCGAACGCTCTACCGAAAAAAACTTATCAATTTAACCGAACAACCAAGTCTAGTGCTTTTAAGATTTATTTAAAAAATAATAAAAAAAAAAATTATAAATTTGCTTTAAAAAAAAGAAGAAAACAATCTGCATATGAACTACAGGCTGCGTCAAGGTTTTGCAACAGCAAGGGTCGTTCCCGAAAAATTGATTTTTAGACCGCAAGTCTATTTTTCGTCATTAGCCGGCCTGATAAATTTTAAAATGAGGGGAGAATTTCTTCAAGAGATTAGAAACATCTCGCATACTGACAGAAAAATAATCCACAGAAATAATATATAAAATAAGATATTGAAGAGAAGTGCTTTTATTTTTGAAAGTTTTTATAATTTGTTATCGCAGGCTGCTTGAACCATTATGGCTTAGATGGCAGCAGATGTTCATCATTTACCAGCAAGGTTAAAATGCAAAATAATTTGAACTAAGTTCTTTTTTAAGCGAAGCTTTTCGAATGTAGTAAAAATGTGATAAGCTATTTTTTTTTTTTTGCAAAAAGAAAAAATATATATATTTGCCCTTCAAATTGAGGTAGTATTTTTTTTTTATTTTTACAAAAACTCATTAGAAGATTATTACTCATTAGATTTTCAATATACGATTTATTATTTTTTTCTGAACAAAATCAATTCCATTGTAGTCTGAAATCTTAAACCTGATACTTATATTTTCGCTTACATTATGCTTTAATTTTCTTACCGGAGCCAAAGCTTTAAAAAAAAAAAAAAGCCTTACAATTAAGAATCAATTTAGCTCCATGTTGCATCAAGTTTTCATAACAGCAAGGAGCGTTTCCATCGCATCTACTTTATCCCCTCATATTTGTTATTCATTGTTATTAATTGTTCATGTAAAGCGCGATATTTCTCTTATTTCTTGATGCAGGTTGTCCGGACATGAGCCCGAACACTCATTCTTCTGGTTACCAGTCGAACGATTCTGCCGATCGAGCTATTCAGCTCTGTCGGTTGCAGTGCAAGTTAAAGTTATAAATTTAACCGAAAATCTCATTCTGGTTCTTTAAAACAGGTTTTTTGACAGAAAAAACAATTTTTAGACCATGGGTCTATTTTTCGTCAGTAGCCTGAATGATAAACTTTAAAATAAGGTGTAAATCAAAGAAATCGACCAAGAATTGAAGAATATCTCGCGTAGAAACCAAAAACAGGCTACAGAAATATAATATAAGGATTGGGAAAGCACCACTTGTTTTTGCTGATCATGGGATAAAGATTAATCAAGAAACATATCGCAAACTGATTTTGGAAGGTGCTGTCTTACCTTGGTCGCAAAAGTTCTTTGGAAACATAAGATGAACCTTCCAACAGGATTCTGCACCTGCACACAGAGCTAAAGGCACTCAAGATTGGTGTAAGACAGATTTTCCGGACTTCATTGGAGCTCCAGAATGGCCACCGTATTCCTCAGATTTGAAAAAATGGATCTTTCTGTCTGGTACATCTTGGAGACAAGGGTGTTTGCTAAACCTCATTAAACTTAGGCATCCCTAAAGAAGTCTTTATACAAGCAGTAGTACAAAATATCAGTAAGTGAGTTGCGCCTCGTAGCCTAAAATTTTGTGACACGTTTAAAGCTAACGGTAGCCATTTTGAAAATTTGCAAATGGGTCATTCTTCAAAAAATGTAACTTTTCTGTCACACAACTTTTAGTGCAAAAACGCCAAGGAACAATTCATTTAACAATGATTTCTTATTTCAACAATTTTTTAGTAATAATTTTTATTTTAGTGTATTTTCGGTTCACAACATGTGAATTCTCACACCGTGGCATGTCACACACCTTGTGTGACTGATTATGTTGCTTAATAACTTGTTTAATTAAAAGTATATACTTATTTATTTATTATTCCTTTCACAAGTGTCTCAAATACTAATTTGTTTAAGCATATTTATTATTTTTTATATTGTGTTTTAGTTCGTTTTAGTAGGACAAGGAGTCATGTCACACAATAAATTCTCACCTCCGTTACCTAAACACAAAACGCCATTCCTCATTAACACGTGGCAGTAATGACATCAAATTTTATTTTCCATGATACAAGGGAGCCCCCTTGTTTATTTTCAGCCATAGTTGAAGTTGTGAGATTTTTGTCGAAAAACAAGAAGATAGATTTTGCTTTAAAAAATAGTATGGTTATTCTGACTTCTCACCTCCGTGAACTTGAATTTCAAGGATTTAAATTAATGTAAATAAAGAAGTGAACATATTTTCATTTGCTTAACATGTACAGATTGTAGCAAGAAAAAAAAATTCCCTGAAAAATGTATCTATTAGGCCTATATTAATAGAAAATTCCTCACCTCCGTGACAGACCTTATCAATGTCATTATTTCTCAGGTGAAAATAAATGGAGGGGAAATACATCAGTAATAGGCATTCTACCAAAATTATAAATTGCCAGTATATCCTCAAATTTACTAAACACTATTTTTAACATTCACTTGAAACTTCTAATTAAGCCATATTTAACTAAGAGAGCTTAATAATTCCCACTAACCATTAAAATAGCTGATTGTTTGCACAATCAACAAAATTACTACTTTGATATTAAATTGAACTCGATTTTTAATCATTAAAAGTTTTTTTTTCTTTTTTTTTTTTATTTCCATGAACAAGGCATTTTTTTTTTTATTTATGAGTAAAATAATTGGAACTTAGCTGGGTCATTCTTTATTGGAACTTCTAGTAAGTAAAACTTTCATGTAAGAATGAAAAAAAAGAAAAGAAAAGAAAACAAAAGGTTTCGAAATTGAAAAATATTTGCGTTCAAAAGTTATGTTTTCTGGAGAATGACCCAAATATATTAGACGAAATAATGTATTTTTGTTCATTTTGAAGTTCGGTCGAAATATTTTCATTAGCATTAAAATTATTCAAGAGGGTCCGAGTTATTTTTCGTCACTCTATATATAATGCCCCAGCCAAAAAACATAGCGGCAGAAAAATTGAAGACGTCTTTGAAAGTACTTCGAACCGTTATAACCGTACATGTGCACAAAAAACACTGCTTAATCCCACAGACAGATTGCAGATTATGTTTCTGTAATTTTTCTGCACGCCGCAGGAGGTTTAAAATATCTGCTGAGTTTAACCTGTAGTTTTTAATTCCTGAATCCATGGCACTGTAGTACCACTCTTTCAGAAGTTCTACGCTTTCAATTTTAAGGAAATTTTTTATTATTAAACAAAAAGAGGCTCTTTACGTTTGAAAAACAGTTCTGAAGACTATTAGGGCTCTCTCGCACTTTTTTTGTTAGAAATTAAGTCCTGCCTAACGGAGGAAAAATTCAGTACAATTCCAAAAAAACCAAACAAGCTCGCTAGATCTCCCCGAAAATTTTTAAATATATAGAAGGGTTTCAAGTATAAAGAACTAGAAGGAAAATGAAAGTAACTTTTTGCAGCCGAAAAAAAATCATTGAGTTCACATTGAAAGCTTACAAAAATCCTCGGTATCAGGAATCGCGTTAAGGTATTAAAACATCCTGTATTTTATCACCTCATATCAAAATCCGGCTCCCATACAATCAGTTTTTGTGTTTGCCCATCTTAATTTCAGCCATGTGTAAAAAGCAAAAACCGCAAATGGCAGTAAAAAAAATCCATAACTCAAAAACGCTACTCGCGAAAATCCGCTCTTAAAACTCCATTCTCAAAACTCGAAGCTTTCACTAAAAGGTAGTTTACTGCACATGGGCCTGAGGCGCATGGAACATTACAATTGAAGTGTTCATTGTGTAGATAGCGTTACGGTAGAGCACGTGAAGTACATAAAGACTGAATGGAAGCTTATGTGGAGATGACGGAGGCTGGAGGTATATTAATGAGTACTGAACATGCATTATATCTTGATGCGCCCTGCTGCTTAAATGACTTCTACTTCCATCTCCGTGAATCGTAATCCATATCATTAAAATCATTTTCTGAACGAACTCAGGCATATCATATTTTGTGGCCGAGCTGAGGAACACAATGGGTAATACCTATAGTTTTCACTAACGTTACCAAAGTGGCGTTCTATAGTTGACATTATGTGTGGAAAAACACTGTTTGTGCACCTTCCGATTCCACAATATGGAGATTTTATTCGTGGGAAAAAGGATTGCTATTGATTATTCGTGGTTATTTTGCGCTCTTGTGCCGTTTTACGTTGCTGGAGACATGGGAAAATATTTTTTTCCCCTTGCTTTCGTCCGTATTTTTTTTTTTTTTCCTTCGTCGCTGCAAAAACTTCAAACTTAATTTTTGCATGCAGCGAGATATGCAGGTGGACTGTTTATTTAAAATATTGCTTCGACCAAAAATGGAACTGCACTGTATAAGGGGAAAGTATGAGAATGCCGCTTACTTAAAGCATGGCCGCACTTTCAACGAAGTATTACGTATTACTACAAAGCCTGAAGAATAGTTTGCAATCAGGAAATGGGCCGAAAACTTCAGGATTTTTCCTTCTTTTAATCGTTCACTTAACGACACCATTGATTGAACTGTAATGCCCGAGATGGTAGGATAATTACCATGGAGAAGAGATAAAGTGGAGGGAGTGAAGACTTTCATTCATGAAACCAAGATCCCAAGTCACGTGATAGACTTCAAAGCAAAGCATTGGAAGAAATCATGTTTCTTTCGCTTGTTTCACGCAAAACCTGCCAACCATTCGTCGTTGTTGAGTCACGTGACTTGAAGTCTTCGGGTCAGCTTTTGCTAAGCCAATGATTGGCTCCCTCCAATTAAATTCCTGCTCAAAGGTAATTACCATAGAGAAGAGATAAAGTGGAGGGAGTGAAGACTTTCATTCATGAAACCAAGATCCCAAGTCACGTGATAGACTTCAAAGCAAAGCATTGGAAGAAATCATGTTTCTTTCGCTTGTTTCACGCAAAAAAACCTGCCAACCATTCGTCGTTGTTGAGTCACGTGACTTGAAGTCTTCGGGTCAGCTTTTGCTAAGCCAATGATTGGCTCCCTCCAATTAAATTCCTGCTCAAAGGTAATTACCATAGAGAAGAGATAAAATGGAGGGAGTGACGACTTTCATTTATGAAACCAAGACTCCAAGTCACGTGATAGATTTTAAAGCAAAGCATTGGAAGAAATCAGGATTCTTTCTCTCGTTTCACGCAAAAACGTGCCAACCATTCGTCGTTGTTAAGTCACGTGTCTTGGGGTCTTAGGGACAGCTTTTGCTAAGCCAATGATTGGACTTACTCCCTCCATTTCAATTCCTGCCCTAAGGTAATTACACTCACAGTTTTGATACAACATTTAAGTAAAACAAAAGCCACATTCACATGTGTAGTTGTGTGGACTGTTCACACCCCTACATATGTGTGTGTGTGTGTGAGGCTTTATGGACTAGAACCAGTTCTACCCATTGAGGAGGGCATTATACAAGGTGGAGAGAGTGAAGCTTTCAAATCTTGAAACAAGGATTTCAAATCACGTAATATATTTTGAAGTAACATATTGGAAGAAATCGGTTTTCTGTCACTCGTTTCAAGTAAAACGTGTCTCCCATTCGTCGTAGTTGAAACATGTGACTTGGGATCTTTGCTTCACCGTTTTTTAAGTCAACCATTGGACTTGCTCAACACCACGCTAGAAACAGTGTATCTCGTGCGGCGTTGACTTGCTCCTTCCAGTTACAAATTCCTGCTCTAAGGTCCTACCTCATGATGGTCAAACCTTTAGAGCAATGAGCCATTTTATGCATCCGAGGCGACAACTTCTTTGTTTAGTGGTGTTGTATGTAATTTCATCTCCTTCTTTTTCACGTGAAAACACATTTCGAACTAACTTATAAGCTAAGTTTAGTTAATGTAAACCGTTGCATGAACATTCAAATAAATTCATGTCAGTGTTTAAATTTTGTTATTACATTAAGAATTCTTAAATTTTGCAAACAAGTTCTAAAGTAGATGATGGGGCACTTACGATTACAACATTTGGGAGCACATGTTAACAGTTCCCGTATCCTATCCGTAATTTCAATATTATTGTAGGGTAGTAAAGGTGCTAGAAAATGTGCAAATTTTTATAATTATGTATTATTTTTATACAATCAGTTTATTATTTTTTTCTTAATTATTATCATTATTAAAAATAAACATTTATTTTTATCATTTTTTATTTAAAACATTTTTTTTTGTTACTAAATAGTGGGTCAGATTTAGACCCAGTTAAAAATCTAACCTTTTCGGAGATTGAGGGTACCAGGAGAAGACGGAGATCAGCTACAAGGTGGTTTGACAGTTTGTGAGAGATTTTAAGATCTTGGGAATAAATGGAGAAACCTAGCAGAAAGTCGTACCGCCTGGAGGAAGCACACAGAGAAAGTCTTGTCCTGCACCAGGCTGTAGTGCTGCTTAAGAAGAAGAAATTGTTGGTCAACAACTTAGTGTGGAAAAAATACAAGAAATAAAAATACAAAATATTTTCATTTAGCTAGAAACTGAGGTTTAAAATAATTTCGAAATTCATGTTCATACTCTGCATGAGGCTTAAAAGCAATGTATAATAAGAATAATCTTCACGTAATAAAATATTCTTTGTACTGTGTATTTTGAAAAGTTTTTTTCTTGTTTATTCAATGATCAGAACATCTCACAAAACTTTGACAGTGAACAAAGTTATATATTTGGGGGTATTTTTTTCCTAATGACACATTTACTGTACAATTTAAAATGACACCGTACCGGTTACAAATCCTACAAATGTGATTCCAAGACCCCTCGCGTAAGTCAAAATTTCGCGTTGTAGAAAAGGGTAGGCCACGAATTTTTATAAGCACTCTTAAATGTTTCAGACATTTGTAAACAACCCTCAAACTAGCAGTAAGTTACCGCCCTAAGCCAGAGCTAAGGCAGAACTGCATGCAATATAACCGGACTGTCTGGCATATTGCAAGTACCCCTCAAACTGTTTTAAATAATTCTTTAACTATATATTACCGTTGCATACATAATGAACTGAATTTTCACTCTATTAAAAAAATTAAAAAAAGCTGTATTATTCAACATAAAATACTGTTACGATGCACAAAATCAATGATTAATAGGAGGAAGAGACAGAAAATAAAACACGGCTCGTACTGTTTTACAAGAATGAAGAATCTGCAAGAATGGTTTCCAAAGTACCCAGATCTTACACTTTGTGACTTCTAGTTGTGGGTTTATTAAAAGTCACATGTGGATAGAGATCAGATTTCTTCTTTGACGCAGTTAAAAGAAGCTATTCGCAAGCATGTGTCAGTTAAACCCTTTGAAATGCATTTTAACGCTGGGCAGGGTGTTTTCCATCGTTTGAAATTGTCAATGATGAAAACACATCAAATAGATTGATGTCGAAACATTTTTATTGATCCAAATAAGCTGTATCGTAATTTATTTCATTAACTAGTGGCACCCGCACGGTTTTGCCCGTAATAGAAAATTATAAGGTCTTTTGGATCGCCTGTATATTTACAAATAATATATGGTGCATTTTCTCGCCAATTGGCTTGTGCCCACGTTACGGTTCCACGTTATGATAATTTCGTAATTTACTCGTCCATCTTATGAGAATTTTGTTCTTAAAATTGGAATAGAAAAAGAACCACATCGAATTTTTGAAAAATCGCTTCGAGGTGCACACCCCCATGCTAAAAACTAACTTTGTGACAATCTTCTTTTATTATTAGTAAAGATTAACTAGACTCCCAAACAATTTCTGGAGAGTCATTGTGGAAGTCTTCAGTCATTGTGAAATACGTGATCTAAAGACTCAGAGAGGTTTCATTCAATGTGTTCGTGAGAACACCCAATACAATGACATTGATGATGCTCCCTTTAAACTTCTATCTTTTGCGAAACCACTGAACCATTTGGAACTCGATGTCAGATTGGACTTTGGTTGTGGACGAAAAAAAAAAAAAAAAAAACGCGGCCTAAATCCTACTGAACTCAGCGCCATTGCATTGGAAACAATTAACACTCGTTTCCCTCTTGACGAATGGATTCACATCTGTACTGATGGGTCCCTGTTGAATTTTTCCCGGGGTGCTGGCGTTGGAATACATTGTGACCATTTTTCTTTTTATCAATATATTGGATCTTTCACAACCCGTTTCGATGGAGAACTCGAAGCCATTCATGTGACCTTACAACAACTCTCTTCACATCTGTATCCCTTCCAAAAAGCAGTAATACTTTTAGACTCGACCTCTGCTTTACAGGCTTTGTCAAGTAATCACCATGAAATTAAGGGGTCTCGTATACAGAGCTGCAAAAAACTCATGAGGGGAATTGAGAAACTGTGGCTTTTTAGTGGGTACCATCCCACTGTGGTCTGCCCGGAAATGAGAAAGCTGACTTCTTGGCCAAGAAAGGATCTAGTATTCTCCAACTTCTCGTGGAGTTTTGTCGCTCCACTCTGCTGGATTTAAAATCAAGAGGTTTTGGAGGAATGCATTTCGTCGTGTTGCTTCCCGGGCTGCTGAAGGTAAACCTTGGAGGAAACTGTGCGACCCCACTGTATCCTGAATTCTCCTCGAGCTGCTGCTGTGGCTGTTTTCAGACATTTAACAGAACACGATTGTCTCAATGCCTATTTGTACCGCTTTCACCTGACGGATTCTCCGACTTGCACTTTATGTGACTCTGGACAAGTCATGGACGCTGTTCATCTAGGCGATTGATCCGCACTAACTAATTTTAATTGTGTTGTTGAGAAATGTTGGAGAGCCCGTGGTTTTATGATCTAATGGCCAATTGAACCGGAATTTGTGAAATAAAATACCTGAAGTAATGTATGCAAAATTGCAACTTTTAGAAACATTGCGCGACTCTAAATGGTTCGCAATGTCTAAGGCCAATAGAATGCTATATACCTTATCCTTGGCGGCCTTAAATACATGTAAAGGTTTTGGAGGTTCTTATGCCGACATAATGATTTTCTTTTCTTCACGTGTTTCCATCACTCAGCATTCAGCGCAAATAGAACAGTTGACGCTGCTGTCATTGCAAATACGAGACAATCGGTGTTTGTTTTTAAGTTTACAACAATAAAACGGTACAAAACATAAACTGGAGTCGAAGACAAACTATTAGTTTAAAAAATTAGTATAAGTACATATACGCATAATTTATAGCCTATGTCACGCAGTAAGAATGCACCTTTCATATAGTTGAAGAATTTTTCTAAGAGTTGCAATGGTTCCGTAGATCCTCGAACAAAAAAAGTACAAAAATCCGCTCTCTCTATTTTTACTATTAGTAGGGTAGACCGACCAGTGAATGAACAGCTAAGCACAATTTCATTTTTAAAAAATCCTAGTAATTTTAAATTCTATAGTATACAGATCGTGATAGTTAAAACATTTTAATTGATCTATGTAAATATTTCAAAAAAATCCCGGGAACCTAAATGGTACCGCTTCCGACTATTTTAGGTGTTTAAAGAAAAAATGGCACAATGACCCAGTGAATGAACACCTCCAACCAGTAAATGATCACAAATTGGTCCAGTGAATGAACATGATAAATTTTGATTCAAAAAGTAACCAAGTTTCTTTGAGATCTATCTATCTATATAACTATCTATATCTATTTATTTATCTATCTATTTATATATCTATCTATATCTATCTTTTTATACCTCTATCCATCTATTTATATATCTTTCAATTTTTCTATGTACTAATCTATTTACCTATTTTTCAATATATCTATCTAAGTCTCCATCTGTATATCCACATATCTGTCGGTTAATCTAAAAACATATTTTTCTATCTACCTATCTATCCATCTACTTATCTATATCTATCTATGTATCTACTTATCTATATCTATCTATGTATCTACTTATCTATATCTATCTATCTATCTACTTATCTATATCTATCTATCTATCTACTTATCTATATCTATCTATCTATTTATCTATCCATCTATCTATTTATCTATCCATCTATCTACTTATCTATCTATCTATATACTTATCTATCTACTTATCTCTATAGTTATCTACTTTTCTATCTATCTATCTATCTACTTATCTAACTATCTGTCTATCTATCTCTATATCAGTCTCTCTATCTACCTATCTATCAATTAACCACTACCTATCTATTTATCTGTCAATAAATCTATCGATCTATCTATCTACTTACCTATTCTATCTCTATATCAGTCTCTCTATCTATCTATCTATTTATCTATCAATAAATCTATCGATCTACCTACCTATTCTATCTCTATATTTATCTACATATATATCTATTTACCTCTTACCTTTCAGATATCTATCTTTATGCCTTCCTCTATCTATTTATCTATCTGTATACAAGCATACATACGTATCTACCTATCTATTCTCTCTCTTTGTATATACATTTCTATTTCTCTATCTCTCTGTCTACCTGCCTATCTATCAAGTGAGATAAATATATAGAGAGATAGATGTAGATAGATATAGATATATAGTTAGATTGATAGATAAGTAGATAGACAGTGAGAGCGTTAAAATAGATAAGTAGATATATAGATAGATAGGTAGGTAGGGTAATATACAGATTGAGATATACATAGATAAAAAATAAAACTCAGTAAAAAGTGCATTATTTGCGAAGTCAAAAATAAAGAAATTATAAAATATATAATGAAATACATAAATAAATAAGCACATAAAACTATCTGCATTACAAAAAAGTACGAAAATGAAAATATCTCAAAGAAATTTCAAATTTATTTTTAAATCAAAAGAAATTTTGCCAGTGTTCATTGACTGGATTTTCGCAATTTTTCGTCCCCAGTGACTGAACACCCCTCTACATGAAAATCTACGCATTCTGCATTGACAGAAACAATTTAAATCCATAGCCTAAATATGTATACTTAATTTTTCTTCCGTAGAGTTGAAAAATAAAATTTATTAACTAGCAAAAATACCCGGCGTTGCCTGGGTCAGTAATAATTATTAGAAAAAATCGTTACTTGCTTTTGTTTTCTGGCTTTAAGTGAAAGAATTTAAAACACATCTTTTTGACGAGATTAAAAATCGAGTTTCTTCCTTACCCATAAAACTAAAATAGCAATAAGTATAAAGAACAAAGTAGTATAGATTTAGAAACGAAAGCACTATATTTAAGCATATACAAATTTAAAAAACATGAAATTAATCTTCTCATGTTTAAAAAGATTAATCTGTTGATACTTTTTTTTTAACATGGAGTCTAAAACCTTCTCTGTATGGCTAATGAAGTACGAAGTGATTAAAAAAAAGTAGCTGCGCTCGTAATCCCTTTATACTTGCTTTAGTTATTGCGGGAAATTTCAATCATTGTGGCTCTTGGTGCGATTTTACCGAATTTGCGAAAGTCGTTTCGGGGTACCTTCGATGATGCTCCCCCATTCTTTCCTTACTTTGTAAAACGATATGATATTAATTTTCGTTACAGAGATATCGTAACCAGATGCTGAGATATTTTTGGTCACCATAAAATGGCGCTAAACAGTTTCATCCGAAATGTTACCAAAATAAGTAATAAAATTTGGTGATTGTTTGAAATTGTGCAAAAAGGAAAATTAATGGAAGTTTTTGTGCTGTTTATGGATTTGCCTAATTTAATTGCTGGATTATTTAACACAGTAAAAAAAGTCTTTTGAAAATTCTTTGATTGGCGATATTTTGTTTACATGGTGAAAGCTGAGAAACATTATGACGTAGTCTTCGGCTTCAAAAGCAGCAACGTTGAAAAAACTACCAAATACATCAGCTACGGAAATCTTACTGCAAAAATTTTGGCGATCTGCTGGTTGTTTGGATAATGAGTAAGTGTTCAATCAGCATAAATAATAATAAAAACCATTAATTACATTAAAGTTCCGTTTAAATGGAAAATCACCAGCCAAATCATGTATTATTTGCCAATTTTGTGCAAAAATCTTACTTCAAGATTTGACTTGAGAAAAGCCTTGAACAATCACGAAAAGCAAAGAAAGTCAACAATACAACAATTGTCGCTATCGACAGGGAGTTGAGATGATACACTAAATACTGTATTGAGTTGAGGAAAGCCTTCGAACATGGATCTAAAATGCTCATAACTCGTTTTTTATTCTACTTAGAAATTTCGAACAGGTGCCATCTTAAGCAGAAAAATCAGAGCTTTCGATGGACATATAATGTAAATATGTGCAAGTATTTTTTCATCCCAATATTAGAGAATTTATACAAAAATTGTGTTTTATTGCCCCCCTAAGGGGGTTTTGCCCCCCATAACGGGACGAAAACTACCCTATGTGTTATTCTGATGCATAAGCTATATTATTGTAAAGTTTCATCAAAATCCGTTCAGTAGTTTTTGCGTGAAAGAGTAACAAACATCCATCCATACATCCATACATCCATACAGACAAACTTTCGCATATATAATATTAGTAAGATTCCACTCCATTGCCTCGGTCAAAAATGTCACTAATATAAATATAACTTTTTTTATTGTGACCCCCCCCCCTTGTTTTTGAGCATTCCTGCGCAAACTACATTGTTTTATTGTAAAATAGTTCAACAATCGCAAGGTTTAGAGAAGCCTGCATTCATGAGTCCCTTATTCATGAAAACTGAATATACTTGTAATAAAATTTGGAAACATCACGACGAAACAAAATTTTTTTTGACTTGAGCATCCCCCCCCCCCCTTATTCCTCCGTCCAATATTCTGGATTCTCTTCGGATGCAGTCCTGTTCGTAAAAATATGAATAGACAAAAAATACCCCCATTCAACTACCATTTCCTCTTATGTAATGGTTTGAATTGAAAGCCATAAATATTTGAAAAGTAATAATTCCGATCGCGATTCGGAAGAAGCTATCATTGACCTCGATACGGACGATTTTTCAGAAACTTGCAATAAATTTTTCGTCTTTTGTTATAAATTCTACTGTTGTCTAATATGAAACAATGGATTTTAGAAAATTGTAATAAAATAAGACTCCGGTGCAGGTTTTTCGGGCGTCGGCTTGCTTTAGTGGCATCAAAACCGAAGATGGCTAAAAGAAATGGGCATTAGACAAAGCAAAGTGCCTTGTACTTCACCACTGACACTAATATCACCAATTTATGGCAATTTCTGGAAATGGCACAAAGGATTGACTCCCTCAATTGACTTCAGTTGCTCGTCCATTAATCAAAGTCCGGAGACTTAAACCATTTTCGGGCGTGGGGTTGACACGAAAGCAACAATGGATTGTTATTAGGCGAAGTTAGTACGTTTAGAATTAAAAAAGCTAAGAAAAAAAAAATGTGCTTTGTTGGTTTCATGGGTTGCTTACTTCCGACGTCATTTGAATAAAAAGTAATTTGCTCATAAAAGTTTGAATTTTAGCTACCGATTTTGGATAGTGGTGAGTTACGGTGGGCCATAAATAAGGGGGCATGGGCGTGTCCACAGGGGCCAGGGAAGGCAACAGCCTTTCCCTTCAAAATACGAGATATTTAAAATAAAACTTTAAAAAAAAAGATTAATTGCCGTTTGCTTCCAGTATTTTTCAACTTATCAATGACTTTGACCTTTGGCACTAGTAACTTGGCACCTGATTTTGAAAGTGCATATTTCTTTTTTGGGAAGGGAATTTTAAGTTAATTATTGAAAACGAATAATTATTGGTGTTTAGTTGGTTTTGATCGCAATCCGGCATAAAAATGACGCAAGGTAGTACAGCACCAAAAATATTTCCCTTTTCTACTAACTCCTAAAAAAAAAAGAATTTAAAAAAAAAAGATTACGGGCGACCCAATCTTTATATGCTGAAAAAAAAAATTTAAATTTAGAAAAATGCTTCTCCTGGCCTGTCATTTCGTAACTTAAGAAATGGAAGGGGGTGAACCTGATACGTTTAAAAGAGAAAAACAAGAAAATGCGTACGCAAATGCAAAATTACATTGTTTCCTAACTCTGGAGGGTCCTAAAGTTTTCAATAATTTTTCTAAGTTTCATGTGGATTTAAAGCCCCACGCAGTTTCAGAATTCCTTACAGATTATCTGGAAAACTTCTGATTGTGAGTTTTTAATAGCTATCAAAATACTTGTAAGCCTTAAAAGGGAGCTATAAGTGTAAAGAATAGCGTTCGATGAGAAAAATGTATGCACCTCAGTTTATACCATTTGAAGAGTGATAAAATTGTATAAATTATAAATGCATCAATTGAGGCAGTGAGAAGCAAAGGGATGTAAGTGGCAAAATTAAAAATTTGGAGTTAACCAGTACACACGGTAGGTGAACCTCTCCTCTGTCTTGGGGCAAGAGATGGTACTAGTAGCTCTGGTAGTTGCTGCTATGCACCATGATTTAGAAGAAAAAATCAATAAAAGCCAACCTAGGATGTTATCTTTAAACGCGTTTTACTCAAAACTTGAAAATGTCTACTTACATCCCTTTGCTTCTCAATGCTTCAACTGTATGTGTGTTGCGTGCCCCCCATATATTTCTTTTTAAAGCTTACAAGTGTTTTGATAGCTATTAAAATCTCACAATCACACATTATCCAGAAATCTAAGAAATACTGAAACTGTATGTTGCTTTAAATCTACATGAAGCTTAGATAAATATTTTTACGCTTTTTAGCTCATTTAAGCTTAGCACTTTAAAACTTTTTTATTTCATTAATTATTTGTTGTAAATTTCATGAATTGCAAATGAATGAATAGGAATGTGAAATGAGAAACATAGTGTTAAGAACCAGCTGCATGAGAAATTATTTGAACTTAAAAAATATTTTTATGCTGCCACATGTAGTGGAGAACGCGGAAACATTACATTCAAAAGGATTAAGAAAGCCGGGGAGAGAATTAATATTTTCAGGGGCAAGGTGTACGTCGTAAAATCTGTGAAAGTTTAAAACACTGAATTATTTCTAACTAATGCTATTTTTTATTTATTCAGTTGTAAAATAAAATTATTTAAAATGATAATTTGTGTCCCAAGGTATAATCGATTGCTGGATATAGCTGCATACATAGAAGATAAATCAAAATCTTAAGTGTCTCAAGTTAGGAAGCAGGATCCTTAACTTGGGACAGTGAATATTTTTTGTTTTTTTAAGGGGCATCGCATATCGACACATATGTAACTTATCCTGAGTAAAGTACTATGACCCATCCTAAAAATAGAATACCTTGTTCAAATTGAAAACATATCATTAATATGCTGCTATAAAGCTTCAAAAGTGTCCCAAGTTTGGGTATTTGACTGTACACCCGTTGTTTGCTGAGTTACTATGATTGCACGCAGGGGTGTGCACAGAAATTTTAGGGCCCGTCACAAATGACTTTTCCGAGCCCCCCCCATATTATTTACCCCTATATTTCGCCCCTAGTTTTAAAAATTTTGGGCCCCCTTCAGACTCGGGCCGGGGCCAACGGCATCCCTCCCCCCATGCACGCCCTCGATTGCACGATCTGTGCAGATCAAAATATAAACAGAATAATTGGTGTATTTATAGCTCCGTTCTGGCTATCATCATTTAAAATTATTATTTAAGTGAACTAATGTTTTTGAACTCTGTGAATTTGATCTGGACAAACTGTGGTCGAATAAACGAGGCTCTACTGTGTGTAGTTTAAGTCAATAGCAAAATATTTAGTAATTAAAGTTTAGGAAACTAGCTGTGCTATAGAAAAGTGGCAAGAGCATTTCGTTTAGAATTCAAATTAATAATTACAACGTCTTTCCGAATTCTTGAGATGTTCCACTGTTGCTGCAGAGGAGCGATACATTTGTTGATTGAAAACAAGCCCTCAAGATTGCAAGGGAATGAAAAAACAAAGGAGTGAAATAATTTGAAGGAAAAATTTCAAAAAAGAATTTTAGAAATAAAGAGTCCAAAAATAGAGTAATCTGATAAAATCATTCCAGACAAAAGTAAAATATTCCATTCAGAAATGTGCTTCATCAATGCAAAAATCCAATTCTTAGCATAATACTTGGTTTTATGGGCGGTTCTAAATCATGAAAGAACGGAATAACATACTTCAAGTGTAGTTCGAAAGAAGACATTTATGAATAAAATTCGTTCCCATTCCGGATTTATTGTGTATTCATAATTTATTGGCAAATGGTGCGATCCGTACGATGTTCCACGGCGATAACTTAGCCATTTGCCTGCTTCCATGCATAAACTTCAGTGAAAGTAGGGCAATCGAAGACTGCTCACTTTTTTCTTTTGTGTTATAAATCAGGTGTAAAGTGAACCTTATCTAGATCAAAAAGGAAAGGCTGCTTTGCTCCGATAAAAATGTCTCAAAGATACTTCTACGCTTGAAAATTGCCCATCAACTCGACTGTTTTATACTTTGGTCGCCGCTTAGTAAAATGTCGCTCAGAGAAGACAGCCGTCTGCGATCATCAAAGCGCTGAAAACGGAACACAACAACACTTGTCAAATAACGAATGTCAAATAACCTTTGTGCTGAAAATTAAAATTGTCAATTAACTAACGTTTTGAAGCACAAAAATTGCAACTTACTGCAGATACGTGTTTCGGTGTTACAAGGAACACTTTTTTCCATGCAAAGAAGTGAGCTTCTGGATGAAAAGTCATCCAAGAGTCATTCTCAGATGACTTTTCATCCAGAAGCTCACACTTCTTTGTATTGTTAAAGGTGTTCCTTGAACACTGAAACACGTGTCTGCAGTAATTTGCAATTTTTGTGCTTCAAAACGTTGGTTAACTAATTATGTTAACTTGTCAAATAGTTAAAATTTATTCTAGCCGCTACTGCAGGGGCGCCCGATAGGGGGCCTGGCAAAAAATTTGGCGTTTTAGCTTGACATTTGTAACTCGGTTGTGTCAGGGGGTCAGGGGGTACCCCGATGGGGGCTTACGGGAGGTCACTATGACCTCCCAAAAGTTTCCTTATTCGGCAAATTTTGTCCAGACGATTCGGCAAAATTGTCATCAATCGGCAAAATTGGGAGTTCCATTCGGTAAACAGAGTTTCCACCCTCTCAAAAATGTAACTTCGGGGCGCCCCTGCTGGGTGCTCTTAATCTTTGTTTTGGGGGGGGGGTCTCTTTCAAGGTATTTTGTAGGGTAAATCAGGGGTGCCCACCTCCCTAAGAGCAAGGGCTCATCCCCCTAAATATCGCGAAGACCCCCCCCCAGCCCAAAAAAAAAAGAGCCCAGTGAAAAACACCGCTCAAAACAACCCCCCAAAAATTTCAATGACGCAGTTCGCGCCATGACCTCCCGCCCCCAGGTGGGCATTCCTGGGGTAAATTCACCTAATGCGATGGTACTTCCCATTACCCTGCCGTTCTTAGCATAGATGTGATATCTGTACATTTTATCAAAATTGAGTTTTATTGTCGCCGGGTGGTCATTAGTAATTTATTTCACCTAAATCCCAAGTTTTTTGGTGATTTTTGAACGCAAAATATTAAAAGAAGCTTTAGGAAAAAAGCAGTGAAAGGCACTAAATTTCAAGAATTAAGAGTCAGAGCCGGTGTCGAGTTTTTAAAGCCTCAAGTTAGTAGTGGTTGGAGTCGGCAGTGCCTTGCACAGAAATTTTGGGGCTCGTCACAAATGACTTTCACGGGCTCCCCTCCATATTGTTTAACCGTACGTCCCTAAATATTTTTCACCCCTCATTTAAAAAATCTCGACTCCCCTTCAGGCTCGGGACAACAGGTGTCCCTTCGGCCCCCCTTTGCACGCCCCTGGGAGTCGGTCATTTTGTCCGCATATCTATCGAGTAAGAGTCGGAGTCGCCTTGATTTTGGGGGGATGACGGAGGAGTCGGAGCCGAAAGCTCTAGAATTCCATGAGTCGGAGCCGGTTAATTTCCCTTCGACTCCTCAGTCCAGTTTCTAGGTGTGCGATATGCTGCAAGTGAAACCTCTGATGCCTTCGAATCCGAGTTACTATCTAAAATTAATCTACACATGAACTCAACATTGTTGATAGTTTTCCTTGAGATAAATGCATTCGCTGGGCCTTTAAATGTCCATCGAAAGCATTGTTTTACATAGCAAGACATTATCTCATAATTTCAGTTATTCCATGGTCATTAACAAAACGTGTTGATCCGAGAACATGACTTGAAACAACTTGCATTTATGATGACCTACTTGCTCTGCTTTTAGGGTTCAAAGGGGATCATATTCCACTGTTATTTATAAAGCTCCATTACACGAATACATTGTATATTCTTAGTCTAATATCCAGATGTGTATTTTTTTCAATTTGCTTCGTTGCATTTAATAGGATTTTTTTTCACCAAGTAATTTCTTGCAGCTGATGGTCTCTTCAACGAGGCATTGTTTTAATGTCCTAACGAAACATGATTCGAACGGGTTTTTTTGTTATCAATAGAGCATGGTAGTTTTATCTTCGGCTCATCTGTTTTCTAAATAATAGCTTTAATTTGACGGAATAGACTATTGTCTACAGGCTTCTGTTTAATACCAAGGTGACGAAAGTAGATTTAAATCGTTTGGGTGTTCTTTTGGAATGGACAAAGAAGGTCGAATCTAGTTATTGATATTGAACAGGATTTACTAATGATAGTTTAAAATTAAATGGTCGAAGTCTGTTATGATAACCAGATTATTCATACAGCAAGTTAAGCGCACTAATTTGATGCAAACTGGTTCTGAATAATTAAGGAGCAGTTTTAGGGAGTCAAGCTTTATCTTTGAACAGCATTTCACAGAACCTTATCACAAAAGAAATGGAAGTAAGAAATGGAAGTTGCAAGCATTATAAATTAGATCATTAATTATCAATCAGTAATGTTTGAGACGGAAGGTAAAATGAGATAGAATTCTTCTGTGGGGCTGTCCATAAATGATGGCACACTTTTTTCCCCTAACATTTTGTCCCTTCCCCCTGTGCCACAAAGTGTCAGCCTTCACCTTATCCCCCCCCCCCCAGTTCAATCTAACATCTAAGGCTACATGCCACGCTATATTTCATAAGCATATTTTTATAAAAATAGATGCGTGATGTCACACTTTTTGTTACTCCCCCCTCCCCAAGACATACGACACGTTATTTTTCATAAGGTTATTTTTGTTTTAAAAAAGTTCTCACTTATTTTTTACCCTTCCCCCTTGTCACAATTTCATGAGTTCCATTCCTCCCTAACATCATTTTTGGACAACCCCCATCTCCAATTGCGAGTTAGTTGTTGGCCTCTGTTTTTTTGAAGTTGTTTTTGCCTCTTTCGTTTTATGAAATTAGTTTTAAGAAAGGTATCTTCAGAGCCGGATCTACGGGGGGGGGGGGGGGGGGGGCAAGCCCAGGTTCTTGCCCCGGGCGGCAGCTTCAAGGGGGCGGCAAATTTGAGTGATGCTTCCAGGGGCGAACTGGCCAACCAGCCTGCGAATCGGTGCGCCTCTCCCCCCTTCTCTGCACCCTTGCGGCTTCGTTAGTGTTTTTTTTTAATTAGGTAAAAATTATATTTTTGTGTAAATTTGACTAGTTATTCACGTTAAATGCGTGGCACTCTCCCACTTTTCTCAATGAGGTATTTCTTTACTCATTTGCTGTTTTGCTCATCAATTTCAATCCAACCACCTGTCAATTTATCTACTCATTCACTTTGTATTTATTTATTTATTTATTTGCTCAGTTTCTCAAATTTTATTGTTTGCAAAGTTCAGTAAAAGTTTTTTTTTTTTTTCCAGTTCAGAACAAAAAAAAAAAAAAGAAGAAGAAGCTTGAGAAATTTTTTTAGACTGATTTCCAAATAGTCACTACGGCAGCCAGAATTTACCTTCAAGAACACGGGAGAGGTCATAACAGTCGATATATGTACATGAACTACCATATTAGGATTGGCAATATATGTTGAAACCAAGAGCTGGGAGGTTTGGCCCTCATTCTAACTGCCCTCGGCTCAGGAGTGCTCACCAAGGGGGAGGGGTTCATTGCGCAAACTAAATTAAAAACTAAATTCAGTGGCGCAACAGCCTATCGGGGCAAAAGCCTACTGGGCCCATCTCAGCTTAGGAGACCGTGGGCTCTGGGGTGCAGAGCAGGTGTTCCGGTTAGGAGGTCGGCTGAATGCAGAACGCTTAGGGTTTAGCTCCCAAGCACGCTTGGTGCTCATTTTATCGACCAACTGAAACAATTAAGAGCTGAGTCGATCTTGCCCAATACGGAAATCGAACTCAGGTCTGCGGCGCGGAAGCGCAAAGCACTACCACTGAGTTATGGCGCAGATTGCGCCACTGAAATTTTTTGGGAGGGAGGAGATGTTTTCAGTAGCATTTTTTCTATTTCTGTTGAAGGTTTTCAAGGTCAAGTAATGCCATCTTTAATCCGCTGTCCTCCCCCTCAACTTTCTTCCAGCCCAAAGTTAGGAGGTCGGAGAGGGGTACAAAATGAAATATATCAAACTTTGAAGACAAATTACAGAATTGCATGCAAGAGCTGTCATTACACAATGGCACCCGCTGGCATATGCATATAAATTTACTATGAAAAACGATCCCGCTTAAAGGGCAATTATGCTGCTGCAAAATAAAGGGAAGTTCGGAACAACCAAAAGAAGCATCAACATCGGAATAAATAAATAGAATTCGAGCATGAAAGTAAGTAACAAGGCAGACGTCGGAAGTTTAGATTACCAAACAAACTCTGTACGTATTTTTGGCTGAAGAGTTGCATGCTTCGGGTAATTGAGCCTGACTTCTCCTATCGAGTTGCATATCAGATTGTGCGTCAGGCCATGTGACGCGTGACAGCGTAAGGAAAACCAATTTAATTCGAAACAATGATGAAGGGAAAATTAAAACGGTTCAGTGAGCTCATGGACATTTTAAAATGTATAACTGATGCTATGTTTTACCTTTTAAAACGCTTGCTTTTATTGTCTTGAGTCATCCCCCTCCCCAATTTGCTTCAATTCGAACTAATTCTTCCAAAACATAAAAAGCGTTCATCTACAAATGATTTTCGTTTCTCGACGTTGGGACAAAAGTTAGTGTTTGTGTCATAAGGCTAAACTCATAGTATTAAAAAAATAATGACCACTCTCTCTTTTTTTAAATGTCAAAATAATTAGGATGCTTCTTCCTTCAGTTTTTAACAATTGGGTTGTTTCCGATAATTTAAGTTTTTTTTTTGGAAGAGCATGCTTAAAAGAATCGGTTTTAACCAATTTTTAGATAATTTGACAAAGTTTAGCATTAAAAAAATATTTTAATCGGTGCCCAGAGTCAATTTTATTTTTTTATTTCTGCTCATGATGTCACAAGTGATGAAATGTTATTCACCGATGCTATTAGCGCAGAGTGCAATATTTTGGCATTAGATAAAGATTAAAATATTATAACACAAAATGAATTTCATGTTTGCTTCAGAAAAGCCTCCATTCAAAATTTCATTATGATTGCTATTAATATTACTGTTTAATGGCAAACTTTTTTTTTACAATGTGTTTCAGCGTGACAATGGAGTAGCGAGCTAAAGAACATCATTTGTGGCGTCATAAAGACCACGCCTATAAAAAATAACTATTGGGAAAATAAAAGTTTTTTCTGGCTATGGTTTTTTTTTTGCTTATTCTATCAACTTCAGTGGCTATAAGTAGTACTTTTGACTGAAAGAAACAACCCCATTCTCATTTGCTCAGCTGTAAATTTATCTATAGAATTTTCTACGTTGATGTCTCCTTCTTTTTTGCATAATAAACGGACGTTACATGAACTGTGTATGCTTAAATCCTGATGTACGATACACTTCACTGAAAAGGCAGTCTTAAGATATCTTTTTTTATGCCGACTATATTCACCAATGAATGACATTGACTAAACTATTATCATATTCTAACAATTTAAATATTCCGAAAAACACGAACAGACGATTTTTTTTCCCTCAGACATCTCAATATTTTGATGCTTTGGGGTTTGTCCATTATTATGCTGAAGATCTAGCCTTTTTCAACGTCAATAAACTGTTAGCACACCTAAAGTCAAACATTCAACCTGTTTTGGCCGGTTTTATTAGCTTAATGTCTAATTTAGGAACCATTCTGCCCACGTAATGTCCCTTACGGGCGGAACAAACGTAAACACAGACGCTCTCGACCCAGATATTAGGAGCTCGAACTCTTCAGCATCCATTAATACGTGTGTTGTTGACACTTACGAGTTTTTTTTTTTTTTCTTTTTTTTTTCTTTTTTGGCAAAAAACGACTTTTTTTAAACTTTTGAATCTTTCTCTTCAAAATGTTTCGAAAAACGATTGTAAGTTTATCGTCCATATTTGGAAACTTGTTTTCTTCTCCTCAGGGTTGGCCGGATTGGACCAAATTGGGTTGGAACCAATGGGTTTTTTTTTTTTTTTGAAAAAAATCATTTAAAACAACCCATTATTTAGCCGGCTTTTGGGTTTTTTTAAAATTTTCTGAGAAGTTTTTTAAAAAATTAATTTAAATACTTTTACAATTTAAATTTTTTTATTTGGTCTTCACCACAGACAACGGACATAAAAAAATGAATTTTGAACTTTAATGGCATTAAAAATACTTTAAAGATTTTAAATAAATGTATTTAACTTCTTTCTTTAACTGGTCAATATAAATAACTCAAATTATCTTGACTAAGTCCTGTCACGTCTGATTTTCTCAATATTTGTAGATTGTACAGAGTAAAATACTCTAGCTAAAAGGTTTTCATGTGAATTATATTCTGCAAACCAACACCTCACAAATCTCGAATAAACAAGGTACATTTTTTAGAAAGTAACAGGTTTACAAACGGTTGGACATAAAACAGAATAGGGTGTACAGTATTTTCATTATCTTACGAAAAAGTTTTAATATTTGTTACTCTGTACACAGAAATAGAAAAACAGGCAGCATAAAATTCAAAGAAATGTCTTGATTAAGCTGGAATTCAGTAAAAAGGGATTTTTAAACTACTTGAGGTTCTACAGTAGTTTTGAATAACAAAATGAAATTCAATAAAGTAAAATGCAAAAAAAAAAAAAAAAAAAAGTAGTAATTGAAAACGAACAATAGATTTTATCACTCGAGAAGTAACTTTACTTTAACTGCTGGTAATCATGGAAACTAAAAAATCTGAAACTTCATCATTCTTGGGTTTCGTCGTCTTTTATACCTTTCTTCAGAAAACGCTGAATTTTAACTGGTTTTCCAGCTTTTTTACCCCAAGACAATTTTTGCCCTTTGTCTATATACTTACGCTACAATATGCTACATGTACCCCACATTTTCCCTAAAAAAAGACAAAAAAAAAAAATTTAAAAACCCAGCTTTAGTTGTTTTTTTTTTTGGGGGGGGGGGTATTTAAAAAACCCCAAAAAACCCTGGGTCCATGGGCCTTTTTTTAAATAAAAAACCCGGGGTTTTGCCAACCCTGCTTCTCTTTCATCCGTTTTATCTCCCCTGTTCACTTGCCATCTATGCTCAGAAAACGCAAAGATTACAACTGGAGTAAATGACTAGTTATCGGGATGGTTGAGGGTTTTTATTGCTGTTGAACTGAGTGGTTGCCGTTCTGGTTCATGGAAAAATTAATTCTCACGATGTCAGAATTTAGAAATTGAACTTTTATAGATGTGAAATTTTCATTATTTTTCAACTGTGATTTATCTACTTGGTTTTTAAAATAAATTAGATGACATTGGTTTGACTAGCTACGGTCACGCTTGCTTAGTTATGAGCATGCTAAAAACTACTCATGGTCATGCTAGCTAAATTCAATTTCTTTCAGGAAATCTACAAAAAAAGTTTTCAACCATATTAAAACACTTATTGCAATATAACCAATTTCACCTTACCAATTCGAGCTAAATTCAAATTAAAAAATGAATGAGAAATCACTTCTGAAAGGTTTTCTCTGAACAACAAGAAAAAGAATAGATTAATCGATAAAATTAATAAAACTTTTCTACCACTGCATTTTTTATTTATCGTCTGCCAAACTTAGCTTATGTTTTATTATCAACTCCAAATAATGATTTTGAATAAAAATGGCCCAAAAAAAAAGTGCTCTTAACTGAAAAACTTAACTTTACTTCTCTAGGCCAGCGGTTCCCAATCTTTTTCCCCTTGCGAACCCCTTCCAAAATTCGAAAAAAAGTGGCGAACTCCTAGTGAAGTAAGTAATACGTAACAAGTAAAATAAAAAAAGAACAGCATGCGCAATAAAATTTGAGAAATTTTTTTTTAAAAGTAATTTTGATCAGTAGTTCATAACAAGAACGAAAACATCATTGCAAAATATGAAGTACAAATATTTCTACAAACTAAGATAAGAGCTAGAAAATTAATTTAAAACAAATTCAACAAAAAACAAACACTCAATAATTATTCTTTGTTGAGATTCCTGCAACTTTGAAAAAACGCTTGATGGAATAGTTGTGGACTAAAGAAGCTCAAAGTTTAGCTCAAATGCCTGCCAGTTTTACTCATATATTAAGTTCACCATTTAATTTGCTTTGGTATTTATCTTTTCACGTGGAAACTTTGTCCAAATTAGTAATAAAATTTAAAAATTATTTTTCTGACACAAGAGATGTCTAAAACAAATGTCTATGAATAAATCTGGTACGACCAATGCGAAGACGGCTTCTTCACATTTGATGACTTAAAATCTCTCGTCGATAGCTGGATGGTGTAAGGAAAAAATGAGAAATAGATAAATAAAATCGCTGACTTCATCTCAAACAGCAAGCATGTTAAAATTCCGCCATTACAATATTATTTTCGCGAACTCTTTTACCCCTCTAGTGAACTACCAGGGATTCGGGAACCACCGGTTGGGAACCGATGCTCTAGGCTATACTTCAAACAAGCTTGGAAGGATGTAAAGAACATTTATTAATGACAAAAATATACCATATGGTAGAAAAAAAGCTACGAACCAGTAAAATTGAAGTCGAACAAGAAACAGCAATGCCAGGTCCTTATGAAAGATACCTTTCAAAAACTTTAATGCAAAGAAAGCTGATTGTTTTCTTAAAGAACAGTTTTTTCCAAATATAGATAAAATTTACGTTTGGAAAAAAATGTGATGGGGGATGGTGGTGTTCTTGAAAGATGCATTGTGAGAAGCCACTCATGGTGCTCCTGAAATATCGATTACAAACTTGATATAACACTTCAAAACAAACCTGCCAATTACTGTTTAGATGCCAATAACTAGTCATTTACCTTGTCCTTATTAAACAACACGGTAATTTTTTAACGCAACGCTCCACTTATTAGCAAGGTGGTAAAACCAAACATTAAAAGGACAGGACCAACCACGTCGTGGATATCAATTTCTTCGATTTTTCTGTTTGAAGAAATAAAGAATCTGATGCGGGCATATTGTTCGTCTATTGAGTAACATCCATGTTTCACCAACTAAAAACTAATTTCCATTGTAATATGTATGAAAGCCGAAATAGTTCGCTGTTGTAAAATTTTTTTAACTGCTTGCAATAAGGTATTGAAAGTATTATTAAGGCATTAAAGGGTCTAGTCATCAATACTCGCATAGTTACACCTTGTTCCTGAAATCTAGGGGAAGGGACTTGGTCCTGCTAATCCTCAAGATGACAGGCATGACATTGCAACTTAAAATTAATAGTTATTTTCCACAAAGGTACTCTAAAGTTCCCTTTCACAACATCTGATAGAAAGATTGCAGCCTAAACGGGGGGTGCACAGACATTTTGGGTCTATCAAAATTTCAATCATCTACGACCACTGGCTCTCCCTAGAATTTAAAAAAAGTAATGTATTCACATGCAAGTGAGTACGAATTGGGATCAACCCCCAGTCTGTACCATCGAGTGTTTTACGGATTTACCTCCATTATGGGGCTGCAGGAATGCCCCTTTATCCCCAAGAAACAGTTCAAAAACCATGTACGACTCTTGGCCGAGAGTTCAGTTATTGGACCTGTTCTGGTAGCGCATACTGCCTGTTTAATTCACAACCCACAAGCCGCTGGCGGGATACAGACCCAGTCAAAACTACGTATCTGTTGGAAGGCTGGTGCGCAGACAGTGGCGTTGTCATAAAAGAAACTCCGGGTGGGGGGGGGGGGTGCATAAAGTAAGTTTTACAATCTGTTTTTAAGGCAACACAAAAAAAAAAAAAAGAGAGAGAGAACATTCCCAGTTTCAAAAAGGGGATTTTATCCCTAAATCTACCCCTTTGATACACCCAGGGCGCGGATCCAGAGGGGTATCATGACCAACCCTTCCCGTTTAAGAAGCAATTGAGAGCCTACAGTTGTATTTTGGGGTCATGTTTTGGAAAAATTGCTTCAAACCAATATTTATGCCTGAATATTACTTAAGACCCTACCTTCCAATAATGAACACCACCAAAACCAGAAGGGGGTGCGCCCTTGGTGGAGGGGTGGGGATTTAGCGAACCCAGACCGCACCACGAGGAGGCCCCCATCATTACGTTCCTCTCACATAAGTGGGTGTGGTGTTTTACTGTTTTTGATGCAATATGCTTTGCATTGAGTCAAACCCTTGCACCTCAATGGAAAAATTTTAAATAACGGATCCATTAAAATCGCTGCAAGTATGGTTAAAACTGATATTTTGATTGTCCACACAGACGTCACGTAGGAACTGCGAAAACTGATTCAGGGGTGATAAAAATGGAAATTTTGGTAGAAACTCGGATGGGAAATTATTCGTGAATGCAATACATACTTCCTTTACTTCCAAAAGGAAGTAAAAATAATTTGTAAGTACTCCATCTGTGAGGCCCAACAAAAAAAAAAGTCTGTCCTTCCTGGAGCAACTGACTAGTTGAAAGACTGGATTAATCGCATCCGAAATAATCGGTTTCACTCCCCGCCAAACAAATACATCATCTTGAGAACTGTTTCTCAACTCAAAATAATATTTCTGCCGGTGCAAAAAAAGAAACGGCCTTAGTAATGGGCTTCTTGCGGCGCTAAGTGATATCCAACCTCCTACCCGTGGTGCGACCCAGTGCCTTCTTGTGCAATGGTGTTTCGTGGTCATGGCCGTCCTAAGCCCCATGCCTCTTTTTTCTCGCAACACTCCGTAACTCTCGGCAGGTACTCGACCGCAATTGCTCATGTGACGCAACAACCTTCGCCAAAGTCACGTGGCAACAATGGAAGCTGGTTTCCGGTCGCGTTGCGTGTGTGCAGTTAAACAAGCGTGGAAGGATAATGAGGGGGTGGAAAGGAGCACCCTTGGGTGGGACAAATGGACGACCATAAAGACGATACCCGCTTGAGGTAATGGGGATCCAATTTTCATCTCTTTCGACATCGGATCGTGAGACAAA
The DNA here is from genome assembly GCF_026930045.1 of Uloborus diversus. Lineage (NCBI taxonomy): Eukaryota > Metazoa > Arthropoda > Arachnida > Araneae > Uloboridae > Uloborus > Uloborus diversus. Next base: position 89,130 of record NW_026558739.1, read on the forward strand.
AGCGATCGCAATTATTTCACTTGTTCTGGGCCAAAATCCTACCTATCTTCAAGGACGTAATTTCAAGGTTAAAGCGGTCTGCTCTGGGTACAAGAGCATTCAAGGTGGACAGTCACAACATGGAATTCGAAACGTGTTACGTTCATTTTTAATTCACAAAAGAAAAGGGGGGGGGGGAGGAGAGAAAGAGAGAGCTGGATGTTGGGTCCCTCTGTCAGGATGCCTTTTTTCTCTGCTTATGCAAGAATACTCTCGTCATATTCTATCTCTTGTAATAATAAGCGTGCGAACAGGACTCAACCAGGAATACCTCCATTAACTTTCCTTTTCTAGAGAGAGAGAAAGAGTGAGGAAAAACATACTGGAATTTCGCTCGTAAACATTGTACAGTCTGCATAGCCACCGAGAGCCATGATGGGCCCCCTTCCGTTTTCATTCGCCAAGGATCGGGCACCTGGCTTCCGACTAGGCTGGCATAACAAAGGGTGCCCCAATGGGAGATCTCGGGAAGTCACTGTGACCTTCCGAAAATTTCCTCATTAGCAAATTTTGTCAGACGATTCGGCAACATTTGGACTTCTGTTTCACAAAATGATCATTATTCGGAGAAATTTAGAGTTCCATTCGGTAAAATTGTCACCATTCGGCGAAATTTGGGGTTTCATTCGACAAATTAAGAATTTCCGCCGTCCCAAAAATTTAAGTTCGGGGCGTTCCTATCCGTCTGTAGTTACCGTGCTGCTTGCTTTGTATTGCAGGTTACTTTCCCTGCACTGACATGATGCTGGCAGAGAAACAACATCTACAGAATTCATTTATTTCGATTTAGGCATTACACAAGAAGCACGGCGGCGAAATTAACTTTAACTCCGATGCCCGAAGGGTTTAACGATTCCATTTGTTAGAATAAGGTGATGAAAGCCGGTTTGGTTAGTCAATACTGGGCGGGGGAAAGGGGGGGGGGAGCGTAGCATCAAAAAAGAATTTCGCCTCTTTCAACCTTAACATAAATGGGCTCATGGTAACGCAATGGTGGTTCTATAATCCAAGAAGTCAAAATGCTAACGATAATTAAAAATTGAGTCTTTTACGCCTAATTTAACGAACTTTCCTGTGGAGAAGAACCTTGAACCCCATCATTCTTCTGCTAGTACAGTAACCTCTCGGTACATCACTCCTCGTTATATCTGATATATCGTGCATTCACTTTGTCTCCCGAAAAATTCTATTAAAAAGTGTTGCTTTACATTTGACATCAAAGAAAAAAAAATTTATGTTTCTGAGAAAAGGTATTTTCTTAAGAATAGAAAAAAAAACAATCAATGAACTGCCATGTTTTCTATGCATTTAATTTGGTGTAGTTGAAGTTGCAACTAACAATTTGTTTTCCACCACAAAGAAATACCAATATTCTCAATTTCTTTTTATTTTTTAAAGAAAAGTTGTCCGAATAATGCTCCTTACTAAGAAAATCGTCTCAAATTTTTTGAAAAAAATACTAAGCACTTTTCATACTGCACTCAAAAGAACAAAAGAACTTTTCTGGGTCAGAAAGAAAAATTTAAGAATTCCTATAGTTTTTGAAAATTCCAAGAAAAGGACACCACAAACGAAGAAAATTGTGGCTCAAGTCATGAAGGGAATTTCTTATTATTATCTAGCTTTCAATCATAACTTTGAGTGCTGAAACATGCATACTTTTTCTTATTGGGAAAGTTTGGTTTGAAATGACTAGAACCGCACTTTTCTTCGTTTGTGGTGTCATTTTCTTGGAATTTTCGAAAACTACAGGAATTCTTAAATTGTCCTTTCTGATCCAGAAAAGTTATTTTGTCCCTTTCAGTGCATTATGAAAAGTGCTTAGTATTTTTACAAAAAATTCTGTTATTTTATCCTTTTTGGTGTAAATGTATTTCAGAAAGAGAATAATTTTACCCTCACGAAACTTCCCCTTATTTTTTCATACAAATACTCAGTACTAAAAGGAAAAAAACCTATAAATGTATCTAAAACGTTAAGCACTTGGCACAAAAATTTAATCCTTGTTCCTATCTAGGATTTATGCTTGCTAATTTCATGCTTGCTTCAGAGAAGCCTTGATTCAAAATTTTCATTACGATTGCTTTTAACATTACTGTCGCAAGGCAACAAAATTTGTTACAATGGTTTTTATATTTAAACATTTAATAGGGAAATTACATGAAATTTGCTGTTTCCCATCATAACTGAAATAATAATTTTATTCTAGAATTAAAATTTTTTCAGTGCTAAGTTGTATCTTAAGATTAAGCAAGTTATTTAGTGAAATCCCGAAGTCTCTAAGTGGTCAAGTTGCAGAGATATAAGCAAAACCAGGCCTCAGATTTCTCCGTGACAATCAGGCCAAGTATAATAAAAGTGCTTAAAAAACATTAATCTTTTTGTAGATGTAATGTCATTTGCGTTAATTGAATCGGAAAATTTTAGGAACCTCAGTTACATCCCGTTTTCGGATACATCGCACTGTTTTTGTGTTGTCTCCCAACAAGAGCGATACAACGACGGATTACTGTTTCAAACTCTAACGTTCTCGATTTGGTGCTCTGAACTAAAAAGCGCAATGTTAGTAAAGTTAGTGCTGCTAGTAGTTTACTCTAATATTTTTCAGTATCTTAAGAGATCTTGGTTCGTCACAGAGCCGTCGATCGAAAGGCCATGTCATCCTAGCCGAAAAATAGGGGTCCAACTCTTGGTGTGAGAGGTGGAGGGGGGGGGGGGGAGGTCAGTTTTAGCACTATTTGGGGTAGTATAAGTTTTGTGGGGGAAGGGGGCCTGGTAACCAAGATAAGGTTCCCACCTTGACTCTCGGTGGTCCTGAGTCGTCATTCATAAATAAAGAATGAGAAACCTGGGAGGAAAAAGTGAAAATTCAGTCCATAAACAGTTTCACGCTATCAGAAAAATCACGTTCTAAATAACATTCCAACCAAAAACTCCATACACGTGGTTTAATACAATTTTATTCATACTAGTAAAAGAATTAATAAACGAATAACATGGCCGATCGGTTAGGCATCGCGTTCACGGCCAAAGGACAATGGATTCGATACCGACAGCCGTGTCGTCGAGAGTTTAAAAGCGAGCCATCTGTCAGTTTTATCTTCCAGGCTCCATTCCGCAACCTTACCCTGTACAGTTTACGCAATGCCAACTCCCCCAAGGGCCCTAGTTTCCGACTATGCTGACATACTCTCTCGGTGGCCCTACTGATCGGTTGAAGTCCAACGTGATTGCTAATGGTGGCTGGAGTACGTTAAATCTGTTCTCGTCAAATCAAAGGTCAAAATTCTCCAAGTTCCCAATAAAAACCAGTACTTCTTGTATTACTGTACAATGGGTTGTTCGACTCCTGCCCTGATCAAAAATTTCGAACTGTCGATGGGTGGTGCTTTCATCCAATGTGTTTCCAGACACCGCAATCAACTGCCTGAAAACGGTTATGTACTACTTGGAGTTAGCTTCTGTAATGGTTTAAATCACATAGTTAATCGGTTTACAATGAAGAAAACTGAATATTAAAGGTAATGCTCGAATCGAAAAAAACATTTTCAATGCACAAGTGTATTCAAAGGCGGATTCAGAAATTTTTCAAGGAGTGAGTGCTTTATTTTTGTTACTTATCTTTTACTACGCATCTGATTCACACATATATGTAGGGAGAGGTTCCCTTATTTTAGTTAAAATCAAATAAAATGTAGAGATAGGAGGAATAATGTCCCTAACCCACTTCCTTTCATTTACGTCACCAAACGTAATTCCAAATTGCGTTTTTAGAAGTTGTGATTCGGAAAAAGTCCGGGGGAATTCCCTTTCTCCCTAACATCACCAAAGGTAATCTAAAATTTCTCTTTTGAAATTTCAATATCAGAAAAGTCCCCGAGCTCCATTCTTTTACCTAACATTACCAGAGATGTTCTACTATTGCGTCTTTACGGCTTGAATTTTAAAAAAAATGCCCGAGTAAATGCCTCCGAACGTTACCTTCTCCTATCATCCTCGAAGATCGCGTAAATTTCCTTTCAAAACCTAAATTTTGAAAGAGAATTCCGATTCATAAACATCCACTGGTCGTTATTGAACAAGCTAAACTTGAAGTAAACGGGCAAAAGCGTAGCCTACTGAGATGCAACGCTGTTTGCATTCTAATCAAGCTGCGGCAAAAGTTATTTGCGCGCATGTGCTTTACGGACACTTGCCCGTCTACTACAAGGCCTCGGTTACCCATGCAACCGGTTTCTCGTTGTGTATCTTGTTAATATGTGCCAAACCTCATTCCTTCCCAAAATGACCAACAACTCCGCTTTGTAGACTTCAATTCCGAAATATTGCTGAGTCCCTCAAGAAAGAGACTATCGTCCCCATTGCCCTGCCCCTCCCTTGTATCCACCCTTGTCTAAATTAAAAACATATACATACATCAAAAATGGGATTCATATACGATAAGCAACAATCAAAAAGAATTATTTTGTGATACTTTTAAATTCAGAAGTTGTCTGAACTGAAAAATAGGTTCTTTATAACCCAGAAACACGTGTCTATAATATTTTTTGCAGATTTTTTAAAATTTTGTACAGAAATACAAAATGCTATCTTAGGTGTGACACCTCATAACGCAAACAATGTATAAAGTGAAAATGCCGGTGTTTGTTTAAAAAAAAATATTTGCCTATCATAAAACCTACAAAAACGAGTCCTGACAGTTATATAAAAGCAAATCAAAAAATTAAAAAGAGTGCTAAAAATATTAAACGAATTCACCCTTACAAAAACGCATAGAAATTCTATTCAACTACCCAGTAAATCACAGCCAATTATCACAAAATCGCATAGGTGTCCTGCATCGGAATTTAGCGAAATTATGCATGTCATAAACTCGGAGATGAGCTTTGATAATAGTAACAAGTTAAGTTGCTAAAATGTAATTTCTACGCTCGTAGAGGAAGTTTTGGATGGAAAAGGTTGAGAAAAAGAGGGTTTGTATTCTAGTCTTTTAAAACTGCTTTGTGTGTGTGTGTGTTTTTTTTTTTTTTTTTTTGAAAAATGATTTAAAATACAAAAATTTTCGAAAAATGCATTGAAATCACGATTTTGCTTGCATTTATCGTTGATATTATTTGTGTGGCACAAGCTGTGAAACTTTAAAAAACCTGTTTTAACTAAATGGTTTTTTTTTTCTTTTACTCTGTTTTATTTTACTTTATATTATTTTATTTTCATTTTTTTAAATTAAGTAATCCATAAGATTGCTTATTTTGATTTTAATCTGACCTCGACCTAATGCAAAAATTTCTATTGTCTTTGTGATTGGTTAGACTAATCACCTGACTCTTTTTAATTTAGTTGAAAATCTAGTGCAAATAATCGCATAAACAAACTTTTTGGGTTCAAACTCATCATAAATTTAGCCGTACCTTTGAACGCAAAAAATTTGAAATTCTGTCCAGAACTTCAAGTACGCTAAATTGTTTGCTAAATTACTACAATGCGTTCTATGCAGGAGACTCGACGTTAAATCCCGGTTATCACAAATTTGCCATTTCAACTGCGCTTGCGCGCGGACTTAGCTGATTTTGAAACTCTTGCTCAAACTAATGAAAAACATTTAAATTTGTTAATATGAGATAAGAACAGATTAAAATTAGAAATTACAAAGCTGTCTTTGGTTTAGTTTTTACGCCTCGGTAAAGATTGAGTTTTGCGTCTTAATTATTAATGGATTCGGAGCCTGATTTTTCTATCAAACAAAGGCCCTTTTCCTGGTCAAATTTTTAACCTCAGAAGAGCGTACTCGATCTGCAGCATCACTTCCAATACAAAGCGGAACCCTCAACCAAAATACAAATGTATAATACTAAGCTGTTTACGCCTAACGTTACGCCCAAAAGACGGATGTTTGTAATATTCCGATCATTTTTGAAGTACATAACGTGTTTTACGTTTACGTTAAATAAATATTTCCAAACCAATAAATATTGAAGTGTAATTTTTCTCTTTTCTTTATAAAGATTATCATTTATTCATATCCGTAGTTTCATATAATGTATCCCGAAATCGCTGCGAAAATACTCTAATCGCATTCATTAATTTGTTGGGACTCGAGCACAACCTAAATATAAACAAGCAACATGAAATCTTAAAACAGAAAGCCCAAAAAGCAAAGTCCGTGCGCAAGCGCAGTTGAAATGGCAAATTTGTGATAACCGGGATTTAACGTCGAGTATGCAGGAGTTGTACGTTCAGTAAATACATTTTCTTTTTTTTTTTTTTTTTAGCTCTACACAAATTTGATCCGAATATACAGCAGAACCGGTTAAACATGAGCCGGAGAAACGAGGTTCTACTGTAAAATAAAAAACTCACGATTGGTATCGCCATCATATAGCTAACATCGGTATTTTTTAGCAAGAATATAGTCATTGCCGGAAATAATGTGTGTTTGTGTCCTCACGAAATCAGTTTTCAGTTGTTTAAAATTCAACAGCATTTAACTTGGACGTAAGAATACAATCTTATTTTTAAATGCTAATTTTTCATAACGGCTATTAAATGTTTACACGTGTAGCACTACATTCATGCTTTATTTTATAACTAGCTGCGTTGCCCGGCTTTGCCCGGTCTACTTTGAAAATAAAAATTGTTTCAAGAGACGTATATTCAACAATCAGGCTTAAATAAAAGGAAAAAAAAAGCATCATGCAAAATTTCCCTTCCAAACAATGACGACGGATATTAAAATACTGTTAAAAAATTAAAATAAAATGAGAAAGATGGATTTAAAAAGCGTATCCATGGAAACACAAAATAAGATAAGTTTAAGAATTGAAAATAAGAAAGATGGAAATAAACAATGTATTCAAAAAGCGTTACCGTGGAAACGCAAAATAAAATGGTTAAAAACTTGAATAGAGAACTATTTTTTGAACTTCATTTAATTCGCTCGTAACTTTTTTTTCTAATGGAGATAGAGGGTTAAACTTTCGACCATAGGTCGAGTTAGATCTGTAGTAAAAAAAGCAGCTCTATCTAATGGTGTCAAAAAGAAAACTGTGGGACAATTCTTTCATTTTTTATTGACAAATTTAATGAAGAAAGTAGTGTCTAAATTTCAGCTAAGCCTAAACAAATTCTAGCTAAAAACGTAAATAACTCCCACCGTAATTAAGTTAAAGCATTGAAACAAATTACGTAGAACGCGGAAAATTGTACTCTTTCCTACGATATGTAATATTAATATGTGCAAGTAATTTTTCACCCCCAAATTGAAGAATTTATGTGAAAATTGGGCCTAAATTGGAATAAAAAAAAGAACTATTCATCGAATTTTTTTTTTCGAACTGGTCTGCAAACCTTTTCAGGACTTAGAAGAACAAACTGTGAAAATTTCAGCGAAATCGGTCGGGTAGTTCTCGAATTTTGCGAGTTCAAACACACAGACGCTTTTTGAAGACTTCATTTTATACTATGTAGAGATTAGTGATGTTCCGGATATCCGTATCCGTATCCGCGGATATCCGAGGAAAAATAAAGATCTGTATCCGTATCCGTATCCGCTACTTTTTTGACGGATCTTAAACGGATCTTTTCTATTCTAAAAATTCTTAAATATTTGAATAAAAGACTCTTAAATTCCGTTTAAATTACGTTTTATTCCCTGTTTAAATTACAAGGTATCATTTCAGGAGCCAATTCGTACCCCCTCCCCCTCTCCCGTTGCAAAAAGAAACGGATAATAAGTTTTAAAAGTGTATCTGTGTGTCTATTTGTGGCATCGTAGCTCCTAAACAGATGAACAGATTTTGATAGTTCTTTTTTCGTTCAAAAGGTGACTTGATCGAAAGTGTTCTTAGCTTGGCCTCGTTTTTGCAGAACTTTAATTACCAGAAATATTAATAAAAACTGACTTAACGTTTTTCAGAATTATGTTAGTAAAAACTTACCCGTACGTTAAAAATATTGGCCCCAAATTGAACGAACTAAGTTTTTTGCGTTTGATATTTGTTTGGAACTTCCAAGTTATATACAGTAAAAGCTATAATCTTGTTAAGGAAATTTTAAATGCAATCATCTCAATATCAGGTCGGCCCTCTGGGACATGTTTTTTTTTTTTTTAAATTTTTGGTTGAATATTAGTTTCTGTTATTGGTTTGGGGTTTCTGTTATTCTTCATTTTGGTTTTTCTAGGCATTCTACAAAAAAAAAAAAAAAAAAATGTGAGACTAAATTCTCTATTTACTGTTTGTAAAGGTGTTCCCGGCTCTGTTATTCTGTCGGTTGGAGTAAGTTGGGTGGAATGGGTCAGCGCTGCATTTATTCTGAAATAAAATGCGAAAAATTATTTCTAGCCTGTCTAATAGCAGCTTTACACTCTTGCTCCTGTAGCCTACATCTACCGAGCAAGCTAGAAATTTTTTTTTTACATTCTATTTAAGCATTAATGCAGCGTTGACCCGTTCCTTCCAACTCTCCCTCGATTTTAATGGAGATTTCTTTAAAGAGTAAATCAGAGTCATGATTATATTTTCGTCGTAGATGACATTTTTTGAAGAAAAAGTGTTATTATTCTGACGGGAATACCTTCCGTAACAAATTAAACACTTGGATAGTTGAATTGGGTATAAAAAAATGAGATCCGTATCCGTATCCGGATCCGCGGATCTTTTTTTTTTTTTTTTTTGACGATCCGGCACATCACTAGAAGAGATGCTTTGTAACGTCAATTATAATGCATTCAAATCCAACATGGAGAGAAAAAATGATAGCGCTCACATTAAACTGGTAAGTACTATATGACAACAGCTCAGTCATAGAACTCATTTTCACTGCATAATGAATATGATGGTGATCCAGATGATTTGCTTTCAATCGAACAGGATATATAGACGGAAAACTGCGGAGGATTCTTGACAGATAACGAAATGCTATTTCGCTGTACTCAATTTGTAGTTACAATGTGTTGAAAGCGGTCGCATAAAGCCTCGTGACATGGTCAAATACACATGAAGGGGTCTGAGCAGCTCACAACTACATATGTGACTTTTGTCAACTAAAATGCTGTATCCAAACTCTGAGCACAACTACCGTACCATGTCGGGCTACGGCCTAATGCATAATGGTGTAGTTAAATGAATGACGAAAAATAGTTCCTAAACCTTTGCCAACTATAATGGGGTCGTTTCCAAAATTTTAAAAGTATTTTTTTCTGAAAGAGCATGCTTAAAAACATAGGATCTGCCCATTTTTAAATAATTTATTTAAGTTTAATAATTTAAAAAAAATACTTAAATCGGTGCGCTTTCATTGTTTTCACTTCTGTCGTGTGACATCACAAATGATGAAATGCCATTGAGTGTAGCCATCCACAAAGCAAAATATTTAATTCGCATCTTTACTCACGTGTATTGGCAACGATATAGTTGATAGCAAGCGTAGAGCGCAATATTTAATTCGCTGCTTGATTATCATAACGTGGAAACGTGGTAGAAAGATACGCCAAACTGCATCATTTGTGACGTCATAAAGACCACGCCTTGTTTGAAAAATCGGACATTTTAAAAAGTTAATTAAAAAATAACTGTTGGGAAAATGTAAGTATATTCTGGGTTCATGTTATTTTTTTTACTTATTCTATCAATTTCAGTGACTAAAAGTAGTACTTTTGACTGAAGGAAACAACCCCACTGGGGCAAACCTAATCTGGCAGCATTGTGAAGAATACGCAGATCCTAATGGCATCATTATGATGCTGCCAAGATAAGTTTTCCCCAACTATAGTTAATCGCAAACTATTTCTTAGGCTTTGGAGTTATACTTCGTTAAAGCAAAATATTGATTTATTGGGTAAATTTGATCAGTCTTTCATGAACTTCATTCCCCTATTTTTTCCTATATCGAGGTACTAAACAATTCATGAATTGGTAAGTTATTGCCGTAATTCATGCTTCCTTTTTGGATTTTTAAATATTTTGATTCAGACATGCAACAAGAAAATATTTTTCAAGTAATAATTATTTCCAAAACTGTATTGATAAAAACACTACTAAAGATTGTAATTTTCCAAAGGGATATTTTTTTCTCTTTAATAAAGATCTGCTGTCTACAAAGTATTTCCAAAAGAAGAAAGATAACCAACGATAAATAATAGGAACTACCATTTCCCTTCCGATAAAAACCAATGGTCGTTCTCCCTGAAAAACCGCTGACCGCTAATCAAAATCAATTTTATCAAACGCAGTTGAAAACGGTATTAGTATATTCTTATAAGGCGTAATACGCGTAAGTGTAGCTAGAAATTGGCTTGTGTGGTAAATAGCTTTCTTGTCTGGTTGGTTGGTTAGTTGTATTTTGAATTTTTACTGGCGCAAGAGCCTTAATAGGCTATACCGCGCCAAACAATTGTCGATAAATAGAAAAAATGTCAGAGAAAGGGAAATTTCATTGAGAGTAAAAGGACACAAAACTTCTAGAATTTTAAAAACAGATTCAGGACAACAGCTACGTCATTGCCCACTATGTTTTTCTTTCTTTTTTTTTCTTCTTCTTTTTTTTTTGCAAATGTTTAAAGTTAAAGTCAGGGGCGCACCGAACTTTACTTTTTGGGAGGGTGGAAAGTCTTAATTTAGCGAATGGAACTCCAAATTTTGTCGAATGATTACAGTTTTGTCGAATGGAACTCCAAATTTTGTCGAATGATTACAGTTTTGTCGAATGGAACTCCAAATTTTGTCGTATCATTACAGTTTTGTCGAATGGAACTCCAAATTTCGCCGAATAGAACTCCAAGTTCGGCTGAATGATGATAATGTGGCCGAATAGTAAGACAAAATTAGCCGAATTATGATTTCTTGGAGGTCACATTAACCACCCATGGGGGTGCCCTTGGTAGTAGTAGACACTTCCAAAGACGAATTTCAACAATTGTGAGGTGGACTTTATGAGTTGTTTCTTCACACAATAATCGTTACCAATGATCATACATTTTTTTGGGAGGGGGGGGGGGTTACGATTCGGCGCTGGCCGATTCGTTGCTGACCAATTCGGCGCCAGATTTTTGCTTTCTGAACGTTTTGAATGTCAGAAGTTTTCATTAAAAAAACATAAAAGAAGGTGGTGAGAAATAATGGGGATTTGAAGCTCTAGAAACTAAAGAAATATTTTTAAATTTGCACTGTAGGGAAAACGGGAGCACTTGTGAAACTGGCATGTTATGCGATACCATGATACACGCTGCTACGATAACTAAAAGCAAAACATCTTGAAAAATTCTCGAGTGATGAAAGTTTCACTCCTATCTCTTTGTCAAACTTTTAGAACAAAGCTGAACTATTTTGTGTTTTTGTAGTAATAACTTCTTTATTCTAGCAGCCGTTGTATTTAATGGGGTTGTTTCCTTTAGTCAAAAGTACTACTTTTAGTCTCTGAAACTGATAGAATAAGCAAAAAAAAAAAAAAAAAATGGAGCTGGAAAAAAGTTTCATTTTCTCAACGCTGGATTTTTAATTAATTTTTTTAAACGTCCGATTTTTAAAATAAGGCGTGGTCTTTATGACGTCACAAATGATGTACTTTGGCGCATTTGTCTTCCGCGTTTCAACGTTATGATAATCAAAAGTCAATTAAATATTGTGCTCTGAGCTTGCTATCAACCATATAGTTGCCAACACATGCGAGTAAAGAAGCGAATTAAATGGCATTTCACCATTTGTGATGTCATCGGCAGAATCGTAAACAATGAAAGTGCACTGATTAAAATAAATTTTTTTAATATTAAACTTAGTCAAATTATTTCAAAAATGGTCAGATCCTTTGATTTTTAAGCATGCTCTTTCAAAAAAAAAAAAACTTTTAAAAATTCGGAAAAAACGACACCATTTCCTCATTGCCTTCCTCAAGTGAAAACATTTATAAACTGTTAAACAGCTAAACTGAATTATTGAAAACCATTGTATGAACGTTCAGTTAAACGTAGCAAAATGATTAATTTTTGTTTTTTTATTGGGTAAAGAATTTATTTTTGAAAGTTATTTCTAAACACTTGTAGTAATTATTCTTCTGCAACAAATTTATAAATTCATTGTTATATAATTTCTTTAAAAAAATGTTTCTTAATTTTCATGATTTACTTATTGTAATAATAGTTATTATTTTTGTATTACTAAATAGTTTGTCAAAAATTTAGTGTTATAGAACAGCTAAAAGAAATAAAAAGGGACAAAATATTTTTTTTAATCAAAAATGCAAGTTTAAAATCATTTCTTAATACATTATCTTTTTCTTTATGAAGTTTAAAACCAATGTATAATAAGAATAATCTTTACCTGACAAAATATTCTTTGTACTATATAGTTCTAAAAGTTTTTTTTTTTTTATGGTCTATCCAGCGGTAATACATACTTATGCACTGACACAGTATAAGTTACAAATCCTTCATTGTAATTGGTATCTAGGTAAAAGTTTATATTATTCATAAGTTTTTCTTGGAAATATGATGATAGTGAAAGTGGCACTTGTGAACAACAGAAGATATTTTTTTTATAAATAGTATTAAGTAAAGAAATATTTCTTTTTTTTAATCGCAAAAAAACTCCATGGCACTAAAAAAAGACTAGTCAATCCTGTATACACTTTTCCTCTGAGAAATTTACAATATTTTTTTAAAGAAATGAAAAAAAAAATGTTCACATGTACCTCCTTTTACTCTACATATGTACAAAATTAAGTACATAAACAAAAAATAGATTTTTGAACGGTTCGCTCAAAGTGGGATTCGCGCGGAATAGTCCCATTTCGTTTTTTTTTTTTTTTTTTTTTTTAATAGAGGAAATAGCTTTTTTTTCTCGAGTCTATAACATCAGAAAAGTTCTGCTGGTTAGCAAAACTGTAGAATTTATGAAAAATCTTAGAAAAGTTTGAAATTTTACGTTCAACCCTATCAATAAAAAAAGTTCATACTTCGTATGGTTTTTCTATTATGTGAGCATTCACCTCGGACATCGTTAAGGGTTATCAGAACCACTTGATTAAATTTAAATAATCGCCCTATCCTCCCACACGGCTGACCTTCTCGATCATTAAAGGTCACTAACTGTCTAATTTTTTCGGATGAAGTCATGCTGTAAGTGCGTGTGAGTTCCGAGCAAATATCTTAATCTGTGAAATTGGGGAAGATTAGCCTTATGAGATAGCGTAGTCTGTGGAAGAGTAGCGGGTCAAACAGGTGTCTGGCGGCTCTTTTCTGCTCTTGGAATATTACAGGAGTCTTCCCGTAGGCATCTTTGGAAAATGCCCTTTTAGCACTTGAAGTTATTTGATGCTTTGGTTGCAATCCAAAAACCAATCAACTAGTGCACTCTAGGGTATCATCTGGATATGTAGGAGGAAGAGCATGGAGGGTCCAGGGGTGCTCCGTGCTCAAATTTTTGGGAGGGCAGAAATTTCCAATTTGCCGAAGGGAACTCCAACTTTTGCCAAATGATGATAATTTTGCCGAATGATGAGTATTTTGCCGAATTGTCAGACAAAAGTTGTCGAATAAGGACCTTTTTTGGAGATTATGATGACCTTCCATCTTGGGGGGTCTTTGGAAATCTATAGCTGACATTGGGTTCCGACACACAGTGACATGATCGGGAAAAAGTGATAATCCAGACCCAGGGCCGACGAGAGTTCATGTCAGCCTAGTCGGAAACTAGGAACGCGTTCATTGACGGGGCCCGGCACGGAATGTGTGGTGCAGATGTGACAAGTTTTAGTGGAGGAGGGGACACGGCTCGGAATGTGAGTGGTATAGATGTGGCAAGTTTTAGGGGTGGATGTGGCCCAGTGATTAAACTGACATGGGGCTTGCCTTGGCCCCTTGTCCAGACCAGGCGACTTTGTCCAGAACAGTATCCAGGCTCGTCATTTCAAACTTTTCCGTGTTTTTTTTTTTTTTTTTTGAGCAATCACGATTGCTTATTGTTTTTATTTGACTGTTTTTGGCGCACTATCATTTTATTTTCTCATCGCCACCCTCCGCACCATAACCGTCGACCGGCTCCTCAAGATGCTGCTCCTATAGCAAAAGCCGTCTCCAGGTTGCATCCATGTCCTACATACACGCGCATACATACACAACTACACACACACGCACACATACACACACATACACATACAAACACGCATACATACAGGCACCTACACATACACACTCACACATTCATGCCTGCACACTGACACAAACACATATGCCTACACATACATATACATTGCCCCCCCTCCACACACACACATTCATACACACAACTACCCACACACTTATGCCAGCACACAGACACAAACACACATGCCTACAAACACATAAACATACACCCTACACACAAACACACATACCCCCCACACACATGCCTACATACACACACTCGCGATTGCGAAAAACATAATTTGAATTCAAGATGTCAAAATTCAAATTAATTTTTTTTTTCAAAGTTGGGGGTAGGGGGGATGCAAGGGCGTAGACAGGATTCCCTTTAGGGAGGGGCAACTGTAGGCGCAAAGCGGTTTTCAGTTGCCCCCTCCCCCTAAAACAAACCTTGAAAATTGCTTGATATTGTAGTCCTCCTCTACACCTAAAAAAACATTTCATGCAATTTTGGTCAGATGAGGGTAAAAGCGGTTATGCGACTTCTCTCCGGAATTTTTTCGAAATTTTGAATTCTTTGGGAACATTTGGAAGGCTTGGAAGTCAGTGGTTCTCTTCTAAGGAGGGCAGTTAGCACTCTCTACCTGCTCTGCTTCTGACTACGTCCACGGGGAGGGGGGGGGGGCAACTGATGGTATTTATACATGAAAATTAAGTTCTGAAGACTATAGTGCTCTTGCACTTCTTTCGTTAGACATTAGGCCATGCTGCAGAACATCAGGCAACCTCAACCTACCATCAGCAACCTACCGCTGCAACACGGCCTCGGGTACTTTGAGACCACGGAAGCCAGTCTCCATTGTAATCTGTTATTCTGTTAATTACACATACTTATTACTTACCGTTTTTATTCTTTTACTGTTTCTCCGGCTTGATGCATTCTTTGAGAATCACGACATTGCAATAGTTTAATAAATCCAAATCTGTTCAATCAAGTATTTGCTACAAACTACGCTTAAATCAAAAAAGTCAATCCATTTCCTTTCCGCGGCAGAGGCCATTCTATAATAAGGCACGAGATTGCATCTAGCAACAAGCAGCAATTTAATTCCGGATTTTTATTTCGGGAACTCTTTAATCTAATTCTGGGCAAAAAAAATTTCTGTAATGCCACATCAAATGGACGCACAAAGCTTGCGACTGTCTGCAGATGCGCATTAGCAACGTAATGACCGCACATCGATCATCATTTCGGACTTGACTGCCTCGGAAATAAATGCCCACTTGTGAGGAAGCAGAGGGAAGAGCAAGAGAAAAGTACTGACATTTAGTGCGTACCTCCGTCTGCATTGCAATCAGAGCTTCGTCTGTGGTCACCATGGTTCAAAGCAGGGACCGCCAAACTTTTTTGGTCATCGACCCCCAAAAAATTTGTTGACTCTCTTACCGACCCCCTCTGAAAAAAATTAAAAATAAAAATGTTAGAAAAGAAAAATGGCAGTCCTGGACGTGGTACTGGCCGACAGAAGCTGTGGTTTTGCAGAAAAATATCAGCTTATTATGTTGAAGGTACAGTAGAACCTCGTTTTTCCGTCCCTCGTTTATCTGGACCTCCGGTTTATCCGGGTCAAATATGTCGCGTAAAAAAATTATGTTCACTTAGACAATTTTGAATTATTACAGTAAAAACGGAACGAAAAGTACGCTGAACATTCGTTTTATATTTTCACTAAATGCATAGCTTCTGAATAGATTGTGCAGTAAGTAATGGTATTAATCTAACAATCGCCATTACAGGTTGCAGCTAAACTGCGACGATAAAGTGTTAGGATGATCTTGCTTTATTCAAACGACACACGTGCTTGAACTAGAAGACTCGACAAATTCTTTGTTAAGAAATTATGGGAAAAGTTGTTTTGATAGTTTTTCAAGTCTTTAAAACAATTGCATGTGATTTTGCTACAAAATATAGTTTTTTCGCCTTAATAATATGAAAGTATGCTTATTTAAGTTTTGCTTAGTACCCACTACCCGGATTATCAATCATCCGGATTGCCTTTGTTCCCAATTAGTCCGGAGAATCGAGGTTGTACTGCATATTGAAACAAATGGAATTAAGTTTCAGTAAAGGGGAGAAACAAGTTTAGACGGATCAAAAAACCCTTTTTTTTAATGTCAAAGGAATGCTAGTAGAACTATTCAAGAAGTTTCCAAAATTTCAATTCAAAATTCTGTTTAGTTCTAATGCTGTGAGTATTGATTGCAATACCGGTATACCGAATACCGGTATTTCGAGCAATTTTGCAATTTCGTAATACGGGTATTTTCGGTATTAGCTGAAAATAATAAATAGTTTTTATTCAAGAATTTTCAGTTCAACTTATTAAATATCTACACTTATATTTTAAATGTACATTTATTTTCCCATGATACAGAACCGAAATCAATCAATTGATGTAAAAATTTAGCTTCAGAAGCATGAACTAATAGAATATCATTAAACAAAAGTATTTTGTACACCATGTATTTATTTTTTCCATTTCCCTGATCGCTCATTTTCCCTTTTGGGAACGTTAATTTCGAGTATAATTTTGAATGCCCCTCCCTCCTTTTTCCGATGAATAACTTATTCAAACCAGCAATTGCAGGAATGCTTTGATTTTTGTTCTTAAATATTTGTCTCAACTGTACTAAATTTTGACGAAAATTGTTTCTTATAAGTAAAAGTCATTAATTTGTTGGTGACAGAAACTATCTTTAGCTATTAAAAAATGTTTGTTACTTAATAGAAGTACAAGGAAGGACCTAATGTAATTTACAGATCAGATCATTTACTTTTACTCTAAAAATGTGCAAGGAATTAAAGTGTAAGTTTAAAATGTGTAAGGAACGTAGTTACTAAATTTTTTTCAACCTTTTTCTTTTAAGACATCTAAAAAGGGACGGGATATACCGAAATATGTGTTGTTCCAAAATGTATTTGCTCCATCAAAAAAACGGAAGGAAAAAAAATCCTTCCTACTAGCGAGGGAAAAAAATCAAACTTTTTGATAGCTCGAATTAAGCGGAACCTCGGACTTTTGAGACTCGGAATTTCCAGACTCTACTGTATTAAATTTCCTCAAATGCATATTGAATTTAAGCACTCCTATGTGCTAAGTACTAATTTTAAACACATTTTCGTAAAACAACTTTCGCAAAACTCACTTCTGAAACGCCTTTGTAAAGGAAAAAAAAAACATGTTGCACCGGCGTTGTAATCAAATCTTTCACCGCCAGTGCCACTGATGAGCAAAAAAAGAAAAACCTTTTCTGTTGCCCGCTCTGCCACAAGTTTTGCTATCAAATGCAGGTTGCAGGAGACTACGAAACCACAATTGAGCGGGGCAATGCCTGATATCAGTAGAGAAAAAAAGGCATAGCTTTTTTGAGACCTCCCAGAAAGCTAATGAATATTTCGGAAGAATGCTTTTCCGAAACTTCTTAAATTGAAAATAATAATAATAATAAGTTTTTGTTGAAACTGCAGTTTATTTTTCTTCCAAAGATTTCCAGTGTGAGTGAAAAATTCGATTAAATGTTAAAAGAATAGCGCGTGAATTTTGACCTTTATCCGGACTGCTTTGTCGAAAAAAAAAATCTTATGCGCATACTTTTTTGTAGAAATATTAAGTACTCCGAATTTTTCTGCCAAAGACTAAAACTTGCTAAAATCTTCCAAAATATTATTTTTTTTTCCAAATTTTTCAAAAAGGCCACCATTGTCACCAGTTATTGCTGGTTTAATTTACAATAACTGCTAAATGCCCAACGGTCTTCAAAGACACTTTGAATTCATTTTTGAGCAATCACGATTGCTAATTGTTCTCACTTGACCGTCCTTGACGCTCCCGTTCCTTTTTCAGCTTGGACCAGGGGCCTCTGCAACACCGCCATCCATCGGCCTCTGCAGGAGCGCCTCCTCTGGTCGTGACCACTGTCCCCCAGAATCCGGTGGGGTGCATGTCCTACACACACACACGCTCATACACACTCACACACACGCACGCCTTTACACACATACACACTGACACACATACACGCTGACACACCCTCCCACCTTTACACACATACACTCACGCCTACGTGCATACACGCATGTCTACGCATGTACACAAGCTTAGCCTAGCCTACACATGCACGCACGCCTACACACACACACGCCTGAAAATGCACACACACAACTATATACACGTAACCGCCCAGGAGGAGGGGCAGGCTTGAGGGGACAGGAACCGTTTCTAGAAACAATAACTCCAATGAGTAGGGTCCTGTTGCAACTCGTGATTGCGAAAAACATAATTTCAATTCAAAATTTCAGAATTCAAATTAGTTTTATTCTTATTTTCGATTGCAAAAAGTTACAAATGATGCCTTCCAGCATAAGGAAACCTTAAGCTGTGTCACGAAGCATATCAGTGTTTTAAAACCTACATCGTTTAAGTTGCTCAAAAGCAACAAGATATAACAACAATCAATTGATAACAAAGGGATATATCACACTTGAATTGGCGAAGTTGCGTGAAAATCCTTCTTAGAACCTTTAGGCCTTATTTTCATTTTCCTTTTTTTTTTCTTTTTTTGGTAAGTTCGAGTTGGGAGTTGATTTCCATCGATGATGAGACACGGGTGCAAATTGATTCTCAACGCGAGGCACGCGCTTCATCAACTTTACGAGTTTTCGGTCTGATTATCAATTGTGTCAGGGCCGCTGATTTTCTACAATTCCGAACCTTTTCAATGTTAAGTGGCAATGGTTTGCCGAATGATTACCGTCGCGATCTCCATTGCGGCATTTAGTCCCCTAAATTAGCAGCGTCAACTCCAGTATGAGCATGTGCAACCGAACTGGGAGTTTAATCTATTCCTTTCATTTCGACTGCCACAAACGACTGTTTTCCCTAATCTTTTCTTCTTCATTCTTTCTTTAATTTAATTAATCTATTTATTTTTGAGCAATCACGATTGCTTATTGTTCTCACTTGACAGTTTTAAATTCCTATGATTTTATTTTCCCCCCGAATCCCTCTGCAGCACCACCGTCGACCGGCCTCACGATGCTGCTCCTCTAGCGAAAACCGTCTCCAGGGTGCGTCACTTACTTGCCTACACACACACATACACCTACACACACGCATACATACAGACACACAAACACATACACCTACACATACATCCCCCCACACACAGAAACACCCGCACACACACCACTACCCACACACACACTAACCCACACGCCTACATACACACACACACTCGTGATTGCGAAAAACATAATTTGAATTCAAGGTGTCAAAGTTCAAATTTTATTATTATTATTATTATTATTGTTTATTATTATTATTATTATTATTGTTTATTATTATTATTATTATTATTATTATTATTATTGTTTATTATTATTATTATTATTATTGTTTATTATTATTATTATTATTATTATTATTATTGTTTATTATTATTATTATTATGACTATTATTGTTTATTATTATTATTATTATTGTTTATTATTATTATTATTATTATTATTATTATTTGGAGTAATCACGAGTTGCTTCTTATCCTCACTTGACCAAAGTTAATGTTGCACTGATTTTTCAGATTACCATGACGATGGTTGTTTTTCATGTTTATTTAAAGAACGAAGTTTTCATCGTCATAGTTACAAATCTTCTACGGCTTGATTTTATTCGTATTTTGTTTCAGGGCTTAACTCAAGCAGACTTAGCATTTAAAAAGGGCTTTCTGAGGTAAAATGACCTTTTTTTCAGAAACCCCCCCCCCTACCCCCTAATATAGATGAACTTAATCAGCAAAACTTCATCTAAATACAAAACTTTCAGATTACTAATTCCCATCGTTTAAGATTGATCAGAAATAAAAATGCATATCGTTAGACGCTATAAATATTCTTTATAACTGTACTGGTAGATATCGGCCATAAAGTATTTACCTTTTCTACCACATCCTTATCACCATTTTTTATTGAATATGCCTCGTATGACCTATTAAGTCTAGAAGATTTCCAATCATAATACGACGCAAATTTATTGACCATTTCCATTCCATTTGTAGAAACAATAAAACCCAGCACCGATTATAATTCAAAAATCCATAAAATAGCTATGTCTCACTGTACCTCACGTCTCATTGAGCCCCGCTCTCCCCTATATAAAATCAAGATAAAGAAAGAGCAAAAAATAAATCAAAAGAATTAACTTTTAATTTGCAATTTTTCAGAAAAACAATTCAGTTGTTGGTTTAATTAAAAGTTCTATCGTTGTTTTATTGTCTGACTAGGAAACATACAATAGTGTTCTCATAAAAATAAGTAACAATCGAAAGAGCATTGTAAAGCATGTTTACAGACAAATAAATTATTTGCCCTCGTGTCCCCATTATCGAAATATGAGGTCTTAAATTCTGCCCAAATTTTAAGAAAAGTCGCCAACTTAGCAAGTTTCATGAGAAATATAAGACATCTTTTCACACGATTTATAGATGGATGCAGACGGTGAAATTGATCAATTTCTCGCCAAATTTTTTAACTTGGCGTTTTTCGAAAAATTTTGCAGCCTTAATACCTTGAGGAGAAGGGCAGATAATTTTTGTGTAAAAAAGATGTTTTAATACGTTATTTTAGATTGCTACTACCTATTTAATTTTTTTTTTTCTTTTTTCATTATTTCACTGTCCGTGAGGTTTCTCGATAAGCATTGCTTTAGCCAGGGCCGTCTCGAGGGGGTGGGACGAGCGGGGCAATCACCCCTCGTTTCGACGGAACACGACAACATTCATACGAAATGAGGGTATAAAATGCCACGATTGTATAAAATTAGGGGCGCCTTATGGCGCCCCCTCATTTTGTATATCATAGATACAGTCTTAGATACACAAAATAGAGAATCATTGCAATGATTCTCTATTTTTTCCTAGGGCAGGAAAATATTCCTCTAAATCTCCAAAACATTCGTTTCCTTTGAATCATTGAAGCAGATACAAATTCTGAGAATATAACTGTTTAGAATCAAACAAAAGGCGCGTCTCCTTTGTCTAGTTCTCACCAAAATTTGAATTATGCCCTTGCGTGCAGTGACGTAACCATAAAATTTTTTTAAAGGGGCCACATTGAAAAATTATTATTATTATTATTATTTTCTATATATATATATATATATATATATATATATATATATATATATATATATATATATATATATATTTTTTTTTTTTTTTTTTTGAGCAATCACGATTGCCTATTGTTCTCACTTGACTGTTTTTGATGTTACGCTGATTTTATTTTCCCACCAGCACCCTCTGCCAGCACCACCGTCGTGTCGACTGGCCTCACGATGCTGCTCCTCTTGCAAAAACCGTCTCCAGGTTGCGTCCATATCCTACACACACACGCCTACACACTCATGCCTGCGCACAGACACAAACACACACTCCTACACACACACACACACACACATATACACATAAACACACTCATGCCTGCACACAGACACAAACACATATGCCTACATACACAAACACGAACGCCTACACACAGACACAAACACATATGCCTACATACACACACACGAACGCCTACACACACACGCGCGCGTACACACACAGTCCTTGGGCCTCTCCCATCGTCTTGGTCCGAAAGAAAGATGGCTCCACCAAATTTTGTGTCGATTACCGACGGCTGAATGAAATCACCAAGAAAGATAGTTACCCTCTTCCACGGATAGACGACACCTTGGACACTCTTTCCGGACACAAGTGGTTTTCGACCCTGGACTTGAAGAGCGGCTACTGACAGGTTGAGATACACCCTGATGACCGAGAGAAGGCAGCGTTTACAACAGGACAAGGCTTATGGCAGTTTAAAGTGATGCCCTTCGGTCTCTGCAATGCACCAGCTACGTTCGAGCATCTTATGGAGACAGTGTTAAGAGGACTCTCTTACGAATCCTGTCTGATCTACTTAGACGATATCATCATCGTGGGACGCAGCTTCGAAGAACATCCGGCTAATCTTAGGAAGGTACTGCAAAAACTTAAGGAAGCCAATCTGAAGTTAAGCCCGTCCAAATGTAATTTGTTCCCCCGGGAAGTGAACTACCTTGGTCGCATTATCTCTTCTGAGGGTGTACAAACCGATCCAGAAAAGGTATCTGCGGTCAAGAGTTGGAGTCGTCCCGAAAACATCCATCAGCTGCGAAGTTTCTTGGGGCTCTGCACTGCACGTACTACAGGAAGTTTGTAAAGGGTTTTTCCAACATTGCACGACCTTTGCATAAGCTGACGGAGAGCAAGCAAAAGTTTGAATGGTCCAAAGAATGCGAAGATGCATTTCTACGACTGAAGGAGGCTTTAACATCAACGCCTATTCTCTCATATCCTCAGCCTGAAAAACCCTTCATCCTGGACACTGATGCGAGCAACGAGGGCATCGGAGCTGTTTTATCCCAAGAAATTGACGGCAATGAACATGTCATCGCTTACTGGAGCAAATGCTTATCAAAGTCGGAGCGAAATTACTGCGTCACCAGAAAGGAGTTACTGGCCATACTGAAAGCTGTAGAACACTTCCATCATTACCTCTACGGCCGAAAGTTTCTGCTTCGGACAGATCATGCCTCGTTAACTTGGCTTTTGAACTTCAAGAATCCAGAAGGCCAGATAGCCAGGTGGATACAGCGGCTCCAGGAATATGACATGGAGATCAAACACCGAAAAGGGTTGTCTCACGGTAATGCTGACGCTTTATCAAGGAGACCCTGTCCTGAGAACTGCAATTATTGTTCCCGAATCGAGAAACAGTATGGAACGACTAGCCCTACTGCCTATCAGGTGACAGTGACTCCAACATCATCAGAACCTGATCCATGGAGTGATCCATGGAGTGTCGATTAAGTTCGAAAAGATCAACTTGAAGACCCCGACATAAAACCAATTTTGGAGTTCATGGAAAGTGACAGTCGGCGACCTAGCTGACAGGACGTTTCCATCTTCAGTCCTGCAACAAAAAGATACTGGGCTTTATGGAACTCACTCCATTTACGGAACGGCGTACTGTACCGAAAATGGGAATCTGATGACGGCAAAACATCTTGGTGGTAGTTTCTACTTCCCCGATCAAGGATTTCAGATGTTCTGAAAGAAATACATAGTAGTGCGACTGGAGGACATTTTGGTGTTTTGAAAACCCTCAATAAAGTTCGGGAGCGCTTCTTCTGGAGAAAGGCGAAGGATGACGTGGAGAAGTGGTGCCATTCTTGTGACGCCTGTTCTGCTCGTAAAGGACCGAAGAAGAGAAGCAGAGGGAAGCTACATCTGTACAACGTTGGAGCTCCTTTCGAACGAATTGGGATCGACATCCTGGGTCCTCTACCAAGAACTGCTGATGGGAACAAATACATTCTTTTTTGTTTCCATCGACTATTTCACCAAATGGCCCGAAGCACTTCCCATTCCAGATCAAGAGGCAACCACCGTAGCAGAGACTCTAGTCCAACATTCGATCTCGAAATACGGAACACCTTTGCAGATTCATTCCGATCAAGGGAGGAATTTTATCTCTGCTGTTTAAGGGCCTATGTCAAATTCTCGGAATTGAGAAAACTAGGACAACACCACTACACCCACAATCGGACGGCATGGTGGAGAGATTTAACCGCACAATCCTGAATAATCTCTCACTTATGGTCTCCAGAAATCAACAGGATTGGGACAAGAAGCTACCTTTGTTCCTACTGGCCTACCGCAGTGCTGTCCACGAGACTACCGGATATGCCCCATCTCAGATGCTCTTCGGACGAGAGCTTCGGCTACCTTGTGATCTCGTCTTCGGTCGTCCTCCGGATGCGCCTTCATCGCCTGAGGAGTACATCCAGAATCTCCAGGCCCGGTTGGAAGACGTTCATAACTTCGCACGAGAGCGAATCAACATCGCGGCAGAGAAGATGAAGACCCGATACGACACAAGGTCTACTGGACATGAATTCAACGAAGGCGACAAGGTTTGGTTATGGAATCCCATCCGACGGAAAGGCCTGTCCCCCAAATTGCAGTCGCATTGGGATGAACCCTACAAAGTCCTTAACCGACTGAATGACGTCGTAGTGAGGATCCAGAAACCACCTAATGCAAAACGTAGGGTTGTACATTATGATCAGTTAGCCCCATACTATGGCCATAGTTCATGAGTATTACGTAAACAACCATGGTTGATAACATAAAAGTTGTAGATAATTTTTTTGCTTTTAATGTTTAGTAATATTTCTTGCTATTATTGTGTTTCCTATGTATTATTGGTTATTATTTAATGCGTGTGTTTGTGAACTTGTGATAGAAGTTTGGCACCCTTTCTGGGGATTGTACTGCCCGGGACGTGCAGTCCTTAGGAAGGGGGCAATGTTACAAATTCTATAAATAGTAATTATTGTAGTAACGTAACCTGTAATTAGTTTCCCGTAATGAATATACAGCCCCTATACATTCGATTGAAGTATATGGTTCCCCTATTTTTCATTGATAAGATTCGTGAATGAATAAAAAGAAGAAATAAAATAACGGTCTACTATTTTCGAGAAGCATTTGGAATCTCGTGGAATATTTGAGAGTTCTCTTTCGGTGTGTATAAAAAGCGATATGCATGATAAAGAGTTATGTTTCGATTAAGAATTTGTACTGAGAGTGTATTAGTTCTGTTTATTGCGAGGCATTTCGTTGTGTTGTTTTTCGTATTTGGAAGTAAATACGTGTGTAACCGTTGAGTTTACGATGTTGTGTGATATTTGCTTAATTGCTGATGATTAATTTAGCAGTTGTTGACGATCTTTCCTGTACATAGTGTAAATAAATTTCCTGTATTTTTAATCAAGAATTGTGTCGTCCTTTCAAGAAAGTTGGAAGCCGCACCGGATCCGTTACAATATAGTTGATAAAATAACTGCTCAGTGATAGATAAGTCAAGTTGTAATAAATATACGCATTCTGACACCAAGCAGCTTAAAGCATTTTCTTTTTACTTATTTTTTTCAACAAAACGGTTCAAACACTTGATTATTTATTAAAATTTTTTGACTTTTTAATTTACAAAGTTTGAACAGAACAACGTCTGTCGGGTCCTCTAGTAAACCTATAAATAGCAATTGAGGGTGAGGCAGAGAGAAGCAAAGGGGAGTAAGGGACAAAATCAAAAACTTGGAGAAAACTAGTACAAATGGTAGGTGGACCTCTCTGTCTTCTGGCAATAGATAGCACAGGTAGCCCCTAGTAGGTGCTGCTGTACAGCATGATTTAGAGAGAAAAAATTAATGAAAGCCTACCTAGGATCTGAACTTTAAACGCGATTTACTCGAAACTCACATTCCTTTGCTTCTCACTGCCTCAACTTTATAGTGTTTGGAAGCTGTTTTAAAATCTGTTGAATACATATAGTTACGGAAGGCCTCAAGGTTCGAAACTTTGCTTGATTTCAAGTGAATCAAGATGTTTTGCTATGTGGGCCGTTAGAACAGGAATATTATGAATGCTTAAAAAAAAAAAAAAGAAAACCAAGCTCTCTAATACTACCAGCGTTTTTGCAGATCGCTCACAAAAAAGACGAAAAAGTTCATCGTAGCCGTAACTTTTGGCCTGACCTCGACCATGCATTAAAAAGTAAACACGACACTGCAAACAAACATATTCAAGCTGCGGGGGGGGGGGGGGGGACGCTTAAGTCAGGCACGTAATAGTTTCATCCAATGGACTCTCACGTAATTTGAGGAAGGGAGCCTAAGAATAGAGCTTAATATATCAAGCTGAAAAAGAGTTTTTTGGTCGCCGATTTATGCTCCGACCCCAGGGCAATATTCTGAAAGCTCGCCTGCTATCTTCATAAGGCGGCATTAAGACGTTGCACGTGGGGTGAGCATATAAATTTAGGGCATTAATATTTGTGAGTCGGGAAAGGCCGTAAGCGTGAGATAGTCGTTGCGTTTTATCATTTACGATGTATCCAGCGGAAAACAAAGTGCTTCTAATCGCCAGGGTGACATGTGATTCTTTGTTATTGTTGCCGCCGTCTTTAGTGCGCACGTCTTGGCACAGAACGAAACATAACATGTGGTCAATTTTACAGAGTTTTTTTTTTTTTTATCATATGATTTCGTAAAAAAATGGTTCATTTATGTTTGAATAGGGGCGGTCCACAAATGATGTCACTCTTTGAGGAGGAGGGGGCTTTGTGATATTGTGACAGTTTGTGACGAGGGTGAGGGAGGAGGTAACAGGAATATACCTCCATTACTACATACTCTACATATACCTTATATATTGTAACGGATCCGGTGCGGCTTCCAACTTTCTTGAAAGGACGACACAGTTCTTGATTAAAAATACAGGAAATTCATTTACACTATGTACAGGAAAGAGCGTCAACAACTGCTAAATTAATCATCAGCAATTAAGCAAATATCACACAACACCGTAAATTCAACGGTTACACACGTATTTACTTCCAAATACGGAAAACAACACAGCGAAATGCCTCGCAATAAACAGAGCTAATACACTCTCAGTACAAATTCTCAATCGAAGATGACCCTTTATCATGCGGGACGCTTTTTATACACATCGAAAGAAATCTCTCAACTATTCTAGAAAATGCTACACCGTTCTACACTTTCTTATTTCATTCACAAATTTTATCAATGAAAAAAAAAAAGATTGGGGGGATCGTATACTTCAGCCGAATGTACGGGGGCTGTATATTCATTACGGGAAACTATTTACAGGTTACATTACTACAATAATTACTATTTACAGAATTTGTAACAATATATATGTTTTGTTCAAGAGGTTAATCAAAAATAACGTGACATGTGACAAAGGAGGTGCGGAAGTATGGTAAAGTGTGACACTCGGGGATTTTCTCCCAGAAAATTTTCAAAATTGATTTTTTTAAAACTAAAAATTTGAACAATATTTGGTGACGTCAATGTTCGGGTTATCTCTGATCCAGAATGTTTTGAAATTGAAATCTTAACGATGAGGCAATCTTTGATAATAAAAAAAATGCGGGGGAAGTTGTCCCCCCCCCCCCCGAATCGCCGCTACTGATATAAAGTATAATCCTGAGAAATAAGGTGGAAGGACACTCGCATATACAAACATAAGAATTATTGAAGTTAAAAAGACATTGGAAAGGGGTGAGGGGGTGAGTTTGAGTTATAAAATAGCGGAGAAACTCTCCTTCAATAAATACATCACTGCATTAAAGCAATTTTAGGCGTACAAATACAGTTTACTTGATTTGAATAGTAGTAAGTGCTAGTCATCTTTAAAATTTTATATACAGTCGACTCGCGCTACTAACTCGATTCGACTTACGCGAAATGTCTCTAACGCTAGTGTTTCACGAGTAACGAGTTTTAGAGCTGATGCGAATTCCTCGCCCACAACGCAAAATTTTTTGGCAGAAAGGAGATTAATTCATCACTCTTTCTTGTTCTTCCTCTTCTTCCGACGAGTTTCCTGACGTGCATGCGGTGTCAGGGGAAGACGGATAACAATCCGATCGTGCAGCATAAACCGTCTTCTTCATATTTTAAGTTATAAATCAAATTATTGTATCTACTGTACACTACTAATATAGCGCTGCATCTTATTATTACTTCATACTGTACGTACCGTACAGTTTTGTTTTATGTCTCTTTTTTCTCCCATTGCTCATTGATTTTGTGCATCGTAGCAATATTGTTTCGTTGAATACAGATTTTGTATTAAAAATTCACTTCATGTAAGCAATGGGAATATATAGTTAAGAAATGATTAAAACAGTTTGAGATGTGTTTACAACTGCCTAAAAAAATTGAATATGTTTGTAAAAAAATTCGTATGCTTACCCTTTTCCACAATGCGAAATTTTGACTTACGTGAGGGGTCTTGAAACGCATCCCTCACATAAGTCGAGACTCGACGTATAGCTCGTTTCAAAATATATACGTCGCGCTGGGGGCGACCACCCCCACTGCCCCCCGTGTCTGACTAAATGACTCCCCCCCCCCCTCCTCTGCCACTGACTAACTACACCTACCAATTATTTTTCGAATCTGGGCCAAAGGGTAATGCATATTATATCGAAATCCAACAAAAAAAGCGCACATAATGCAACTGCATTAACTTCTCAAAGACAGCATGCATGCACTTACCCTGCAGCCTCCCGCCTCTTCCTCTTCTCAGTCGTGTAGGCCTTCAATTTTCAAGTTGAGCTGAACTAGAAATTGCAATACCGGACCAAAAATTCAATACCGGTATTCTGTATTTTTAAAACGTGATACCGGAATACCGGTATTAATACCGGTATTTGAAATTTCTCAAAAACTGCTTGAAAACATATTGTTTCGTTGCCACATTTCATAATTTTGTACAAAAATTTCATTATTATGAAAAAGTATTGTGAACAAATATTTACCAATAATAAAGCTGAAAGTCCCTCTGTCTGTCCGGATTTCTGTCTGTCAGGATCTCTGTGACGCGCATAGCGCCTAGACCGTTCGACCGATTTTCATGAAATTTGGCACAAAGTTAGTTTGTAGCATGGGGGTGTGCACCTCGAAGCGATTTTTCGAAAATTCGATGTGGTTCTTTTTCTATTCCAATTTTAAGAACAAAATTCTCATAAGATGGACGAGTAAATTACGAAATTATCATTACGTGGAACCGTAACATGGGCACAAGCCAATTGGCGAGAAAATTCACCATACATTATTTGTAAATATACAGGTTAACCAATAGACCTTTTAATTTTCTATTACGGGCAAAGCCGTGCGGGTACCACTAGTATAAAATAAAGGAACAAATGTCACAATAAAAAATCAATACTAGTAAAGAACATAATGCATCTATTGAATTGTCTCTAAACCTAGAACTCATTTTAGTGCTCAACTTTCCCACAGTTAAAACTACTCTTTCTGAATTCGTCCAGGTCTATGGTACTGTTAACAATGCGTGATATGCCAATTGCCTAAAAGTATTTTATCTTCAAAAAAATTCGGTCTGTTGCATGTCATTTTTGGACAAACCCTTTTGTGTGTGTATGTGTGTGCGTTTCTTTCCTATTATGTGCATTTCTATTATTTTTTTAATTTAAAGCTATAGTTGAAATTCCTTTCCAGAGAGACGATACTTTTCCAATATTAACATCATTTTCTCTTGAATAGGAGGGATTTGTGTTTACTTTTTATTAGCCCTTTGGTTTGAAATTTACGATAAACTTGGCTAAATTTTATCTTGTTTGTTTCTCTTATTCGTTTCAGCTTTCTTTTCAAAATTCTTTGCATTTATAATTATGTAAATATTTGAAAATATTTTTGAATTCGTGGAACATATTTATGCTTTTCCTTTATGCAAATTTTCAAGGCAATATATAATTTCTAAATGTTATCTTGCCAAGTATGAAATCAAATATCTAGACGGCGCAACAAACCAATACTGGTGCCAACAAATTGCCATTTGTAATACTAACAAGAAACAATTTTCGTCAAAATTTAGTACAGTTGAGACAAATATTTAAGAAAAAAAATCAAAGAATTCCTGTAATTGAGGTTTGAATAAATTATTCATCGGAAAAAGGAAGAGGGGCATTCAAAATTATACTCGAAATCAACTTTCCCAAAAGGGGAAATGAGCGATCAGGGAAATGGAAAAAATAAATACATGGTGCACAAAATACTTTTGTTCAATGATATTCTTTTAGTTCATTTTTTCGAAGCTAAATTTTTGCATCAATAGATTGATTTCGGTTCAGTATCATGGGAAAATAAATATACATTTAAAATATAAGTAGATATTTAATAAGTTAAATTGAAAATTCTTGAATTATTTATATTGAACTATTTATTATTTTCAGCTAATACCGAAAATACCGGTATTTTCCTCAGCAAATAGCGGTATTACGAAATTGCAAAATTGCTCGAAATACGAGTATTCGGTATACCGGTATTGCAATCTCTAAACCGCACCATAGCTGCAGACTGTAGCTAGCGAGATATATTTACTTTATCTACCAGTTGGCCATGAGAAGCAGGGTTGCCAGATTTAAGAACAGTAAATACGGAACAAGCTTCTAGGAGTAATAGGGGGGGGGGGTATTTTTGAGACGTCTATTCATGATAAGTCTGAAAAATTCAATCACAACAAATCTTTAAACTTCGCAAAATGTCGCCTATCAAAATATAAAAATCGTTTTCATTGCGATTGATTGACGAAGCATGCGCAGAACTATATTTCCAGCATTAGTCAATGAGCAAAGAAGCAACCATACGGCTCCTCAAAACAAAAACATACAAACCAAAATCAAAACGAAAACTATTTTTGCGACTGCTGCCACATGATTTTCTTTCAGAGCTCATTATTTCACATTTTTTGTTTAACTTTATTGTTTCACCATAAAATAATGTCTCGTTCTGTAAAATATTGTTATCAGTTAGAATACGGGACTTTAGCCGTCCCGCAGTGAAGTTCTCCGGGACGCGGGACAATTTTTCAAAATACGGAACTGTCCCTTGAAATCCGGGACGTCTGGCAACCCTGATGAGAAGACATTTACCTCATTCTCATTATGGGGGGCGGGGAGGAGACTTTGTGGACTGATGAGTCCATAGAGAGGACAAAACGGCAGTCTCAGGATGTGGTAACCGTGCTGTCGGTATAGTGCATGTAATTTCAGATTACCCAGGCCCAAAAACACAACTATATACTCTGTATCTTCCCTTAATTCCAAAATTCTTCCGTTGTCTTGTGTCTAAACTTATCACTAAAGAATTTTATCAACAAAAGCTTATGGCTGCTTAAATCGGATGAAGGTTTTCATTTTGCAACCTTTGAACTAAGCAAAACATTCTTTATTTATTTCACAACTTATCAATAAAAACTAGGATGCTTTATTTTTCAAAATTATTTTCTTTTTAATGGATATGAGTACGTAATATATAAAATACTTTTAAAAAATTTGAGAAGTTTTGATCTTTCTTTTCTTTCGAATCACATTAAATTTTAGCTTCAACAAAAATTATTTAAAAGACTACAGGACACAACAACTAAACTCGGTCTATGAGAATCAGCAGGTTACGTTCTAAACATGTTTCTCATTTCCGTTCCGTTTACATTACTTCATCCGCCAATAGTTCCCTAAAACATGTTTCGAAGACGAAAATGATTATATTAATTTAATCTTTGTTTTTTGCTACTGAAAACATAAATACCGTGTTAACCAACAGAGCAAAACATTCTCCCGCCAAAACAAAACAAAGCAAAGCAGAACAAAACCTTGCATGTTTCACGCTATTCCAACATGTATCTCAGAAGACACGATCTCATCTAATTCTCATGGGTTTAACAAGATATAAATAATAATTTACTCCTGGCCCAATAAACTTTGAAGTGCGTTTAAAACAGACGTTTCTCTAAACGACTATATAGAGCAGAACAAATTGCAACTGCGAAAGCTAAGCTTACAAAATATATGTGTTTGTTTCGTTCACTGGATGTGAATAAACTTATTAATTCATCACATAACAAACCGAAAGGTAACAACGTTTAAATTACCAAGCCGCAACACCTGAACTTTACTACAAACAAAGAGGGAAGCTCTAATGAGCCAAGTTGAAAAATGTTTACTATCAAAGCCTAATTTCTAACAAAAAATGTATGAGAGCTCTGTAGTTTTCAGATGGGCTGCGGAGTCGATGAGAAAATGACCGGCTCAGACAGGGGTGCCCCCTAAAGGCAAAGGCGCACCCCCCTCCATAAACTACGCAAAGGCCCCCCTCCCAATTTGGGAAAATATCCCTCAAAACACCCCTTTAAAAATTTCAATGGCACAGTCTGCTCCATGACCCCCTTAGTTGGGTACCCCTGGGGGTGCCCACAAGGGGGGGATTATGGCTCAAGTTGCGCCATCCAAATTGGGGGGGGGATTTTCTAAATTTATTTATTTAAATGTATTTATCGATTTATTTTTAATTTGAATTTTTTTTTAATTTTATTCTGTTTATA
This sequence comes from Uloborus diversus, assembly GCF_026930045.1. Taxonomy (NCBI): domain Eukaryota; kingdom Metazoa; phylum Arthropoda; class Arachnida; order Araneae; family Uloboridae; genus Uloborus; species Uloborus diversus. Next base: position 121,367 of record NW_026558739.1, read on the forward strand.
TTTTATTTCATTTATTTAGTTTGTGTGTGTGAATGTCATTGGCGTAGCACAGTATATCTAATAAAATAAAGTACCTGGACGACTGAGCCTTGCTCAGGTTTAAAAGAATTATTTTTTATCAACTTGTGTTTTTAACCCCCAACACACAAAAGAAGGGGGTTCTAAGTTTGACGTGTCTGTGTATCTGTCTGTGGCAGAGCTGTGGAGTCGGAATGATTTTGGGGTAAAGGAGTCGGAGTCGTTCGAAAATATGCCGACTCCGGGTTTCTTTTTTTTTTCTTTAATTTTTCACTGACTCTGCTTGCAATTTTTAAAAAACTGACTACCAATTTGATACATGTATAAAGGTCTACTAATAGGAAAATAACTGTCATTGTGGCAACCAGCTGGCTTGATTGTTTATCGAACTTTCTGTAACAGCTACCTTCGCTGCAGTCTCCTAGTTTGCTTAGTTTTTAACTTTGTTTAACTGATAGCAACTGTCAGCAAACAGTTTTGTTGTCTAACATTTTGTAAGTAATCACTTTCACATAAAAATAACAATAGATTTTTTACCTCGGTCTCAGTTATAAAATGGTAAAAGGAATGTATCGCTTGAGCAAGTCGGGAAACTTCTGACGGTCTTGGTAAATTCAAAGAAGTGTTGGCACGAAAGCGCAAATCCAAAATCCGATAAAATAAAATATAAATTATTTTTCTTAATCTAAAGACTTTATCGAAGAAAACCAGGTTATCCCTAAAAAGTACAGAATAAAATCAGTACATGGTTTATTGGTTACAACACTCAATAATTGTAGTTAATCCTAAAATCTTCATATTACAGTTAATTCTTAACCGTTTACCCGCCAATGTTCCAAAAATGGAACATCATATTTAACTGAAAATTTTCCCAAGAAATAACGTTAAAATAAACAAGTTTTTTTAACACAGTTTAGTCTTATTTCAAAGTATTTTTTGATTTCCTGCTTGATTGTTTATATATTTTCAATTATTTATTGCAATTTTTCAAAGATGAGTGTTTTTTTAGCTTTTTGCAACTTTTTCTTATAAAATTTACCAAAAATTGCCTTTTTCAGAAAATGTGATGATATTTATTATAGTTGTGAAAAATACTTCAATGTATGATTTTAAAATGCTTGCAGAAATGTACAATGATATTTCCAAAAGGTGTACCCCTTCAAAATAGCATGTTCCAATTTTGGAACATTGGCGCTTTTAGAGAGTCAAATTTCCAAGAAGTAAATTGTTCGACTTCAAAGGGGAAATTTCATCTTTCGTAATATATGTTTCTTTTCTCTTCTCACTTTGAATGTACTCTGATGTAGATGTTGGCAAAACCAAGTAAGTTAATATTTTGAAAGGATATGACCTTTCGTTAGCAAAGAAAATAATAACAGTCTACTGTTTGACGGACTATATGGCTCCGAATCCACACCTGCTCGGACAGCTGCATTGTCATGTGATAATAAAAAATAATATTAGTAAGCGTTTCATTTTTCATATTTTAAATGCAGTTCAATAATTCGCTAGCTTTGTTTTCGAGCGAAACGAAATTCTGTTTGACGTATACCAACTGTTCATAAATGTTTAAAAATGTCTACAAGATTTCTTACTGTAGAACAAGCTGTGGCTTATTTAGAGCCATTGTCAGATTCGGATTTGTCAGATGTAGATATATGCCAATTACCCCCTGATGAACCAGGCAATATCACTGAGAAAGAAGACATTCTAGAAGACGAGTTACAACCTATTACACCAATTGATGTATGTGGACAGGGACAAAAATTGAGCATAGATGAATCTATGGTTCCCTACTAAGGTCGGCATTCATGTAAAATGTTTATTAGAGGAAAACCAATAAGATTCGGCTTCAACATTTGGATGCTGTGCTCTTCAAGTGGATACCCATATTCCATGGAGATTTATTCAGGCAAAAAAGAAGGATCCCCTGATGTGCAATTAGGATCCAGAGTTGTAAATGATCTATTATCAGTTTTGACTGACATGTCTAAGCATGAAGTATACTTTGACAACTTTTTTTACATCATATGACTTAATTTCTCAGCTATCAAAAAAAGGTGTACAAGCAACAGGAACAATTCGTGAAAACCGAACTGGTTGTCCATTGAAATCCAAAAAAGCCCTTTCTAAAGAAGATCGAGGAAATTTTGACTATTGATCTGATGGATCAGTGTACATGTGCAGCTGGAATGATAATGCAGTGGTTACAGTAGCATCCAATTGTTATACACATGAGCCACTTGCATCTGTAAAACGTTACTCAAATGTGCAGAAATGCAAGATAGATGTGCCACAACCTCATCTTATAAAGAGATACAATGAAGGAATGGGGGTGTGGAAGTCTTGGATAAACTTTTAGGGAGCTACAGACCTCATTTGAGGAGTAAAAAATGGTGGTAGAATCTTTTTAGTAATGCTCTGAATATTTCAGTTGTAGCTAGTTGGTTACTTTGTTGTGAGTTACACGAAGTCAAGATGAGGCATTTAGAGTTCCGAAGAGAAATAACAACTCACCTCCTAAGAAGAAAAGTACGAGTGGAAAGTCATCCAGGGCCTCGTTGTCATTTACGTAAACAATCACGAATGTTTGACGGACATTATATTGTACCTGCATCCCAAGGACGTTGTGCGGTGTGCAAAAAAAATACAACTAAGAAATGTTTCCATTGCGACAAACGACTTCAGCAGCAATGCTTCCTTTCATATCATGGGCATTAGATATTTCTGTATTAGATTTTCTGAATTATATAAATGCAATTTAAAATATTTTTTTTTGTAATAAAGTATGCTAAGTACCGCATTCAAAACCTCTTAGTTTAAAAAAATTCTCTGAAAAAAAAAAAAAAACTTCATGCAAAGCGCCAATGTTCCAAAAATGGAACACACTGAAAAACATAGTAAAAATTTTTTTTCTGGAAATTTTATTTTATTTCTGTATTTACTAGACATAAATAGACATAATTTCAAAAAATTACTCAAATTTGATCTTCCGTCAATAGTTCGGCAGTTAAACGGTTAAAGCTGCCAATAAAATTAAAAATAAAATTGAGCCAAGAAATGTAGGTATAGTAAAAGCTATTCGTTCAAAGATGTATACTTCCACATTTTGTGTAAAAATTGCTCCAGACGTGTACCCAACCCCAACCTCATCCCGCAATATAGTGCAATTTTTTCGTCGAAATTTCAAAGATGAAATTTAAGATTTATTATTGGGGATTTTTTTCAGAATTAAGGTATTTCAATTTTTATACACTCTGAAATTAAGTTGAGGTGTCACCCAGCAGATGGCTGTGTCACCCGGAAGGGCGGGGGGCGCCCCTTCAAGAAAAGTTTTTTACCTTAGCAAAAAAAAAAATTCTCTCTCTCAAGGTACAGCCTGAAAAATTGAAAGCACAGGATTTGATCAACATCTATTTGTTAAACATTAAAAAGGAGCAAATTAAACCTTTTCATTTTTTTTAAAAATGGGATTTAAAAGTAATCTCACTTTAGAAATCGCAACTATTGGCTAACTAGTAAAAATACTCGGCGTTCCCTGGGTCAGTAATAATTGAGCGAAACAATCGCTATACTTTCTTTCGTTTTCTGTTTTAACTGAAAGAACTTAAAACACTTCGCTTTGACGTGATTAAAAATAGATCTTCTTCCTTACCCATAAAAGTAAAATATCAATAAGTATAAAGAACGAACAAGTATTCATTTAGAAACGAAAGCACGTATTGAAGCATATAAAATTTGAAGAATTTCCAAAATATGAACTAACAAAAACAAAGATCAGTAAAAAAAAAACCGTGCTCTTAATTTAATTAAATAGTACACACACAGAAAAAAAAAATGCTCTCAAATATATTTCCCTAAGTGTGCAAAAAGTCAAGGTTCCAAATATTAAATGACTTTAAATTCATGTTTGCTTTCGGAGAAGCCTAGATTCAAAATTTTCGTTAATCATTTAATGGGGAAATTACATGAAATTTACTGTCGTGCTTTCCCAATCTTTTGATGAAGAAATTGATTCAGAGATACGTCATGTGACTGGTGTGAGGCTTGGCGAAAACTTTTGCAGCATGATTGCTAGATGGCGGCATTATCCATAATTTGGTACTCGACATTTATTTTAAGACGTAATGAATTTTCATTATAATTTTTTTTCCCAGGTGCAGAGGTTGAACTGTTTTTCTTTCAGTTATGAATTATTTTCACCCCTACGACTCCGACTCCTTTACCCTAAAATTAGTCGGAGTCCGATTTTGACTTCGCAGCCTTGGAAGAGTAGCGAATTCTGAGGGAGAAAACCGACTCTTAGAATTTTAAAGCCTGCCACTTCCGGCTCCGACATTTTACAGTAAAAAAAAATATATACATCGTGGACACCATTACAACGTTTTGTCGTAATTTTACGGATTTTCAGGGATT